>NC_135268.1:38902439-39203568 GCF_051311805.1 Agelaius phoeniceus | reverse complement strand
TGACCAAATGACAAGTTAATTGCATGTTATAGGTCCTTTAAAGAGCCAGAGCTACTCAAAGAGTCAAAAATTTGGTATAACAGAACACAGAGAATGTTGGAACTGAGGAAGAAGCCTGTAGATATCTTATCAGGGAGAATAATTCATAAGTGGAAAAAAAAATCAGTAAGTAAAACAATAGCCCCATGATATTTTTAAATTTTTGCATTATCTGTATCTTCCATGCATATTCCATATTACCTTTCTAAGTTCTTTATACCACCATGTCTCCATACGGGTTACAACAATTTGTTGAAGATGACTACAGTCTTAACAGAAGTTTTTGAACAGTTTTGAAATACAAAATATAAATAATGATATCACTAAGTCATCTAGACTGATTCGCGCAAGGCACACACACACACACCAGAAACCTGGAAATGTATCAGGAACTTACACAGTTGTGCCTGTAATTAGGAAAGAAACACCATAACAGAAGTGTATTTTCTCTATTTTAGGACTACAAAAAACTAGGAAGTGCAAGGATTAGAACCTTGAACTTTTTTTTAAAACAGTGGGAAATATGTCTTACCAGAAATAACTTAAAGCAAAATAACTCTGTTCTAAAGTTTGAAGAACATCTTACTGTTACGTGTTTCTTACCAGAATTCTTCCCCTGCTATACTCTTATGAATAGCAGGTAGCTGCATAATGTCAGGGCAAAATTTTAAACAAGGTAATAAACCACATGGCTCAACACTCCTATAAAAACCCTCTAAAATTAGTTAGAAAGAGATACAATGAACTTCCTAGCCCATTAAATTTTTGAAAGACTAAGTGCATGGCAATCAGAAAGAGACTCTTGAACCAATAGGGTTTGGCCCTCAAAAAGGACATTTCTAAGTATTTATTTTCTATATCATTCTACGGTTAAGTCGATTATTAAGAACAGTATGGTCTTTATCGAGTCTAAAATCCAGGATTATGTTCTTCACTGCAGCATTACATGTAATTAAAGATCTTGCTCAACAGTAGCAAGATGAGCAAGTTTCCAACAGTTTCTCAAACTGTTGAATGACAATGTCTATGTAAAGCAGCATCTCTTAAGATATTAGAAGAATTTACTGTACAGAAAAAAAAAACCCTTAAACTTATTTCTTCATTTGCAGAGTCTGCTTTCTTAAATTCATTCTCATAAGCTTTGCTTGTAGTTTGCTTTTGTACTTGAATGATATTTTTTTTAACTCTCTAAACTTGATTTTTCTTCCCCCTCCCACCCTCGTCCCAGCTGGGAAAAGCATTTATAGTATAAACAAGCCCAAAGCTCTCCCTCCCTGCGGAGGACAAGCGTTTGCTTGCTTCTTTTAGAGATTGCTGCCCCCGCCTTCACTCGATCTTAAGTTCGCGTTTCCGCACAAGCACGTTTGTAAAGAGACGCGCACAGCGTAGGACAGTCCCCAGAACAGTGTAAAATCCCGACAATACCGTCAGACGGCTCCTGGACGCTTCAGACACCGCCCGCAGCCCCGAGAGCTCCCCGGGGCCGCTCCGTCCCCGGAGCGCAGGTGGGCGCAGGGCGGCGCCGCGCGCCCGAGCCCCGCGCAACCTCCCGGGCCGTGCCGCACCCGCGGGGCAAGAATCGCGGGGCAAGAACGCAGGGCAAGAACGCAGGGCAAGAAACGCCGCACCTCCGCTGGCCTGCCGGGCCCGGCCGCCGAGCTCTCACCCACTCCGCGGGGGCGGCCGCCGGCGCTGCCTCCCTCACCCGCCGGCCCGCAGCGCCCACAGCGCGGCCGCGGCAGCGCCGTCTCCGGGCAACCGCGCGCCCGCCCCCGCCGCGTTACCGGGCAACGCGCGCGCACCCCGAGCGCGGCCCCGGCGCGGCCGCTGGGAGCGGGGCGCGCGGCCCGTGTGGGACGGCGGCCCTGGCCCGGCTCCGCTGACACCCGTGTCCGGCTGGATCGGGGGGTAGCGGCTACTGCGGTGCCGCTGGGTGGCCTTGAAGGTCTCTTGCAGCCTTAGTGATGCTGTCATTGTGTGACTGTTCCGTGCGGGCTCCGGCTGGGGCGGCGGCTGGGAAGGGGAGGTTTCAGAGCTCGCAAGCCGCATTCCCCGTTACTGGGAGGGCGCCTGAAACCAGCGCCAGGCGGGAAGGGAGGATTTTGCGCTCCCCGAGGATCTCCGGGGGTGCTGGTCCGTCCCCAGACGCCCCGGTTGTCAAGCCAAGCACTTGAAAAGTGACATGAAATTGACTCGGTTTGATAAAGTGACATGAATATTGACTCATTTAGCTGTAGCTGCCCTTCGTTCGCAGGGACCGTGGTTACATGCTGAAGGGAACCGCAGACTAACCCGCACTAATCCCATCAAACAGGAGTCACAAAATGCATCCCACCAGATCCCACTCCACCTGGAGTTATCATGTACATATGTGGGTTTATGATTCACAGACACTTATTGGGGAACATCCACCTGTTTTTCTCTTCTACTTTTTCCCTTCTCCAACTGTTTGTGCAGCTGGGTGGTGGCTTGCAGTGTGGAACTTGTTTAGTGAAAAGTATTTTTCCTTGATCTATATTTCAGAGAGAAGAATTTCCTGGTCCAACTCAGTTTATCACCACTGCTGTGTTTGTGTCAAACACTGGGAAAGTATCCAATAGAGTGTGAAACTACAGTCCCAAAGACAGTTCTTGATTTCAATAAAGCTGACACAATCCACTGTACCTGACATGTATGCAAATAAGAAAAAATGTCTTGTTACCCTGTTGTCTGCAAAAAAGCAATGTGTTGTTTGAGAAGATTTGTTGTACCGTGTAATGCCTGACAAATTCTTCTTTAGGAGAAGGAACTGAGAAGAGGTGGATAAGGAATCACTTTGTCTATGATTTACTGGGCAGAAAATGTACAATATATATCAACTGTCAGTGAAACATTTCTTTAATTTGCTTCCTTCTTTAGAAGACTATGCTATGTTTCAGCCTAAAGGATCTTGAAGATCATAACAACCATACTTGGTCATAGTCTCAAGCACTATCTATTTTCCAAATCCAACAAGAAGTTGGATAGTACAAGAAGTCAGTACAAGAAGTGGGAGCAGACAGAGAATGGAACAAAAGGCCCTTAAGCACTATACTTAAAGAAAGGCTTCTGGCAGAGGTAAATGCAAAAAATATAAGGAAAATAAATGTATTCTTTCACTCTTAAATATTGTATCTTTTGGCAAAAATAAACTATGAGATTTTTATACTAAATGTTGCATTTGTGGTCAAGGTTATGTACCCTGTACATTTATCCATCATCCTAGACTTTTGATCTCCAAAACATCCCACAACACTGAACACTATTTTTAAAGTCAGCATTTGCATATCCATGCACTCCCTTTTTAATAATAGATAGCAAATAATTTTCTGTTCAGTTTTTGTCTGGTCATGCTTCCCTAGCTCTTTTCAGCCAAACCTTCCACCAGCTGAAGAGATCTAGCTAACTTTCACTCTTAGATAAGATCTAACTGATAGGTGCACACATGTTGTCTTTATCTTTTCTAGTTAAATTGGGTGGCCTAGGGTGACTGGAAATGCCTAGAGCTTATTCCTAGAAAAGTGTCGGTCTGTGGATCAAAGGTCTGATTCACAGGATCATAACATATTAAAAGAGGATGACTCAGATTAGAGGGACCTTCTGAGACAATCTAGCCAAACCTCCTGTTCAAAGCAGGGTGAGCTATGAGGACAGGACAGATTGCTCATGGTTTTATTTTGGCAGTCCTCCACTGAACTTACTCCCTTTTGTTGATGCCTTTCTTGTGTTGGGGGCCCAAAACTGGAAGCAGGAGAAAAGATGTGGCCTAAGAAGTGCTTAGGAAAGAGAAATAAGTTAAAGATGTAAAACAGAGAACAGTTTTAACACTTTCTCTTTTACATGCTAAGGATAGAAACCTTTTCTTTAAATAGAACTAATCACATTTAAGTGCATAAAGTAATTTTCTCTGGATTCTGAGATTATATTTAGCACTGTGATCTTTGCTATGTTGTGTTTTATTTTAGTTACTTAGAAAAGAAATATACATTTTACTATTAGGAGTCTTGATTAACATAGGTATACCTAATAATTCCTTTATGCAAGGTGTCTAGCTCTACCACATTACCAAGAATAAATCCTACTTTTTCTAGCTTCTCTGTGACTTTCAGCTCAAGAAGTAAAGGTATCAAGATGAAATGCAGTAGTTTATTGTCATCCATGTCCACCATACACAGTCTTATCTACAGCATTAGTTATTGTTACTAGAGCCTTAAGTTTTTGCAGAATTTTTTCTTGTTTTTCCTCAGTCACTAAAAGCTAAGCAGAAGTTTATTCAGCTAGTTGTTTCTTATTCTTACCAAAGCTCTGCATTTTCTCCTGCACTCCTGTTATTAAAGAAAGATACATTTATCCCAATTATGAACATTCAATAAAATCAGTAGAAATAGAAATTCAAATGGATTGAAAATGCAATTTCAATTTCCATCATATGTAGAATCAACAAGTACTTAGAATTTTGGTTACTTTCATTTTATTCCTATGATATGAGTGACCTCTGGTGGGAATATGTAAATATTGTTTTAATTTCTCACTAAGAATTTTTTTTCCCACTAGTGATCCTATTCACTTCTGTCTGGCAGGGAACATATGCCTTTCTACCTCATGTAGAAATTATATCCAGCAAATGATTTCATGGGGGACTCAGGCTGGTGGTTATCTTCTCCCATTTTTCCTAAGTCCTTAATGAAAGGTGTCAAAATGAGAAAATACTTGAAAGAAGCTTAATTAATTGTGTTCATGCAGTTTTTTTTATTAGGCGCATGCAGTCTCTGCTGTGACTAAAATCAGTAACATTTTATAAACTATTTTAAGCAGAGGAATTACCACCTTGGTGGTGGTGTTGATGTTTGTTGGTACTTGCAGCATTGGGTTTGCCTAGAATTAATTCCAGGAAATGAAATGCAATGAGTCCAACATTTGCAAATGAGATCAGGCCAAATCAGAAAGTCACACTTGTCCTTAGTGACTTGCACAATGTAGACTTTGAACAGCCACTGCAGGGCATGAGGTAGAAGAAGGTGACAGACCCTTCCTGGCTGATGATTGGTGATAGTTTTCAAAAAGCAGTAACCAGGGATAATCACTACTCTGAACAGGCTCTGGTTAACAAGCTCTTAGCAACAGTACATACAAACCTTTTTGTTAAAGGCAGTACCTGTTAATGTAGTGCTCAGGCCCTACAGCAGTAACTCATGTCTGTGTATGGGTCTCTACAACCAAGATTTATGATTAAACCCTCGAGATTCTACTTGAAATCATTTTTTCCTTGTTACAATGTCATCTGTAGCGGACCACTATAACATTTTCATAGAATAACAGAATCATCAGGGTGGGAAGAGACCTTCAAGATCATCAAGTCCAACCATCAATTTTGCATCATTAAATATCAAATGCATAAACCTAAAATTATAAACCCAAGAATTAACATTTTAGCTCTGCTGAATATTATAGGATGTGCTCAATGGACCCTTTGATGTAGAAGGACAGTGTGTTCTCCCTCTCAATTGCTTCCTTCTTCTCCTGCATATCCTTCTTCAGAGATAAGAAAGAAAGGGAGAGAGAAGGATGGGTATAAGTTGTTTACTCATTCCACCCCGCTAACAACACCTCTTATTTCACAGGTAGCAATCATATTTTGTCTCAAATATTTTATTTCATGCACTTCTCATTAAACTTTCCCATCTCACATTTAGCCTGTGAACACATCTCATATTAAATCCTGTAAACTAGGATTTCTTTTTCTTCTGAATATCTTGACATTATTTTGAACTAAGAGATTACATATGAGAACTAAAAAAAATTGACTGCCTAGTTGCTATAAAACAGAATTGATAACACATAGTAATCATGTACATATTACCTGATTACTATGTGTTATCAATTCTGTTTTATAGCAACTAGGCAGTCAATTTTTTTAGTTTTAGATAATTGCAAAAGCTGGGGCAATATCAGGTCTTTAATGATGGGCAACTTTTCTACTCATTATTAGTAAGTCTTCTGGTAGAAAGGAAGAAGCTGTACAACTGCTTCAATAGCAACAATAGTTCAAAAGTAACAATAGATGCCAGCTGTACCATAATTTTGTGTTGTTTAAAATCTATTGTTACTCATGCTGCAAGCTCTTAACACTTCCAATGAACTTTGATATTGTGGCACTGCTAAGGCCCAGATCTATCAGCAGAAGAACCAGATCTATCATCAGATACAAAGACTGAAGTCACCCCTTTGGCTAGGAAAGTCTGTCACGCTGAAACAGCAGCGTCTGGATCCAGATGAGGTGGGATTAGGGGATTTCAAATACAGTGCTGTGTCCAGTGCCAGCAGGTGTGTGGGCCATGGAGCTCCCTGGGGCGTGCCACAAAACAGGGATATGTGGCAGAGCTGTGTGCTGTGGGCACGGGCTATGCAATGTTGCTGTAGGATGACACCACAAAGCACGTGGCAAGCATGGGCCAGACATCACCACTTCAGGAGGTGGAGACTGGAAATTGGTTGAAGTCAGGGTTTTCTGGTTTTCTGGTTTTGCTGAAACTCCAGTTTTGTGGTAGTCCTGTTCATTGTCAGTACATTAAATTGTATATATACAATCTGATCTCTTCCCTCATGGGTTTATGAAATAATTTCTTTAGAGTTCTTACTATATCCTCCCCCTTCTTCTCTGCCTCCTTCTTACTTCCTTCAGTCCCTTATCTGCACCTTTTATCCTTGAGAAGCCTTTCAGTGACCAGGTGCATAGTTAATTTTCTTCTTAGCCCTCTTCTTACTGTGCTTTTCAGAGTGTTTAAATCTACCTCAATGTAGCCTCTCCCTAGCAGGTGTTCTCTCTGCTTTTCTTTTATCTTATCTTCTTCTACCATTATCTCTTGATTATAAAATCTGACAGCTTAAATAAGGGATGGTAATATAGTCAATGTATAGTAAAATTATGTCATACTATGACAGTTCTGCTGAAGAATTAAAAAGTTAGAGTTCACACACTTTTTTTCTGTAGAAAGACATTATGAACATTAATTCTTCATATGCAAAAAATGAAAGATTAAAGAAAAATTCTACTTATTTAGGTTTTCTTTTGATCTTTTTTCCTTGTCCTTCCCTCCTGCTTGCTCCCTGATGCCATTCAAACTCTTCAGTTTCCATTGAATAAAGTAGGATATTATGTTTCTTGTCAAGTGCTTTCATGCAGATATAATTTCTTAATGCTTTCTTATTCATCTCTGGAGGCTAAATCAGTCATTTGCAAGAAAGTAACACAGTAGTTGTAACTGGAACAGGACCAAGTTCCAGAACTGAGATCTTGTTGCTTTCAAATTTGGAGCATCATGGCATCTACATAAAATAAGAGTAATACTATAACTGCTTTTATAGAAGCAATGCATTTTTTTAGAGAACTTTATAGTAGTAAGATCCAAGAGTAATGAATATAGCCTTTCATTATAGCAGACAAAAGTTTTGTCCCTGATTTCAACGGGGGCAAGGTTGTGCTTGGACATACTGGAAACAGAAAGATAAGGTCTGTTTTCAGCACACTTTCAACATGATAGAATTTTCTAAAACATCAAACATAGCATTAGGAAAGTAGAGCAGAGCTACCATAGTAGATAAATGTGTTGTATGATTCATAAAATATAATGAACACTGAAAAAGGGTCAAACCCATTTTTTTTTTGTAGTCTGCCACACTTGTTAAATAATGGCAAATATGTGCTTGACTTGCCTAAATGAACTAAACATAAGAGTAATGTACCCTTCAACAGAATAGCTAATTTTTTTCTTTCATAATGCTGAACATTTCATAATCCAGTGTCAGTGAATACACCAGTACATTCAGTAGAAGCAAAATCTAGTACCTATTCTGTACCAGATGATTTACAAACTTATGATTGTAATAAGTTATAATGTCCCCTTTGCTGCATAACTGAAGCTTAAAAGCAGGTAGAGCATTATAATTTTCCCTTTTATCTTGAAGTAGTTAAGGATATTTTCCAATTCCCTGCTGTTTTTACTCTTCCCCCCACCCACCCTCTTTTTTCACTTTTTTATTTATGTTCTTATTCTGTCCTATTTTTACCTGTAGATCTGGGAAAAAAATGTTTTCCTCTCCGACTGCAAACTCTGCAACTTTCAGAGCACTTGTCTCCCATAACCGTCTCAATGCTTTTGCCTTGTTGCTGAGAGACCCCGTCTCCTGACCCTGCAAACTCTGCTTGTGGAACTTGACCGTTTCATTCAACACTCCTGAGAAATGCAGCAAGTAGCAAGGTTGGCTTTGTGGATGGAGATGTGCTTTTTCAGGAGTGTTTGAGTATTTGACTGGGGGATCTGGAAGAGTAATGTTATCCTCTTTGTAGAGGAATCAACCCACCACATAGAGTGGTGGGCTGGTTTTCAGGGGTTTTTTTGTTCGCTTTCTGTGCTTTTTTTGTTGCTGTTTGGCAATGTTTGGTTTTGGCCTCGGGTTGTTTTCTTAGTGGGGGGGGAGGGATGTTCTATAAATTGCTCGTGTTACCTGCACGGCAGGATGTTGTGCTTTCTTCTGAGAAACCGTGCTTGGCCCTGTAAACAGGGGAGTGGTAGTAATGCTGACTGCCTCATCAGCTCTGCACCTCACTTAGGCTTGTTTATTTATTGCACAACAGAAAGGTACATTTGGTTTGCAGCGTGTGCCAGTGACATCACCGATTTGGCTCTGCTGAGTAGCCTGAGCCGATGTCTGTCCAATGCGAGGCGTTTCTTTAAGGCTTCTTTTACAATCCGGTCACGTTCCGACACCAAAAATTTCACCAGCTATTTAAAAGACATACCAAAAAGAAAAGAGAGGAAAGAAAAGGAAAAATTAAAAAAAAACCCAAAAAAACAAAAAACCAAAAAAAACGGGGCAAGAGCAGGGTGAAAACCTGCGGGAAGATTTGCCCGCGGTGCCGGTGGGTGGCGGGCGGAGCGCAGCCGCTGCAGCGGTGATGTCATCCGGAAGGCGCTGGTGCGGAGCGCGCCCGGCAGGGGGCGCCGCTCTGTCCCCGCCGGCGGCGAGCGCGGTCCCCCCGCAGCGCCGGGGGTGCGGAGAGCGGGGCTCGGCTGGCACCGGGGGGCCGCTCTCAAACCCTCTCAAATTATCTCATTATCTCTGTTCCATGCAGAAACAAAACAAAACAGCGCCTCACCCCACCCCCTCCCCCCTGCGCCCACCCCTCCCCCCCGCGCCCGCCCCTCCCTCTACCCCAAAAACATGAAAAAAGGGAAAAGCAGGGATTACGTCATTTGTTTTTAAAGCGAGTGGAAATCCGTTTTCCTTGAGGAGTGAAGGGAGACTGTTTTTCCTGCTGCCTCCTGCAGGTGGAGAGCTGGAGGATAATTTAAGGTTTGCTGCGGTCGGACACAGACGACAACGCAGTTCTTAATCTCAGACAGGAATTTCTTGAAGTCAGAATGGTCGGTCTTGATTCAAGTCGCCGTCCCATCATAAAAACAGCCTTTTCTTTTTTTTTCTTTTTTTTTTCTGATTGATTAGAGCTGTTTCGGTTCACAGAAGAATACAGTTCGTATGAAAAACAGCGCTTCCATTGGACAAAGCCGAAGCTTCTATCAGCTTCTCAAAGAAGTCCCTCTGTAGCCCCCCTCCCCTGTTACAAAACCTCACCGCATAACCCCAATACAATTGCCAAAACACATAGTCCTGGAAGGTGATTGACTCTGTCTTCATAAGCACGTGAAACAGTGCTTGTTTCAGTGCTTGTTCATAAGCACAAGTCCAGTGCTTGCTTCAGTGGTGGGTAGACAGTGGCTCAACAGAGTTGCAGTAATCAGTTTTCTGCCAAAGAAATTAAAATCCATGGGCAGTAAGGAGGGTAAAGGGAGCATGTTGAAGAAGGCTTATTCCAAATTGTTGCTTGTGAAATATGCAATATTTTGGTGATCTTTGAAAAGAAGAATGCTCTCCACTGTGAAAAAAACCCCTAAACCCTCTTTGTAATCTCATCCTGAGTAATTTTGTGTTCTGTGAGAATCCTGTTGCTAGTAGTGAAACCGATTAGAGTATTGTCAGATGTGCTTTGATACTGTATGAGAAAGCTAGTGCAATCACTGAAATTATTGACATGGGGGAAAAGAGGAGGATAGTAGCATAAATGAATGAAGGGACTGATACTGGAATAGGAAAAAATACTGATAATACTGAAAATACTTTGCTGATGACTTGTGTGCTGAGAACTCCTGGCTTTTATTAACAAAACAGATAAAATATCACAGGTATCCTAGGTAGACATTATTTCTTTTTCCTGAATACTAATTCATTTTGATTTGCCCTTCTCCCCCAAATCACATAGATTCATTGACAGAATTCAGTATTCTGAGAGGAAAAATTTTCCAGCTGACTTTTAAAACTATAACTATTTCAATCACATAGTAAAGATAGTAATTAGAGATTTTCCTCATCTTGCAGTGTAAAAGTTGTATAGGTCATGGGACATGGCTAGCCAGAATGTTTTTGTAGGGATGGACTTTTGCATTCTCTTCTCTTCCAGCTGTAAAAATACAGTTGCAAAACTAAATCCAGTTTATGTTGGTAACCTTTTTTTCCCAAAGTTCCAAAGAAATTATTACCTCTCTGATGAAGGTCTCTACTGAGGAAGGTGTGACTTCAAATGCAGCAAAAATTGGTGAATATAGTCACCATACAGGACTTAGATGTTGAATTTAAAGATGATTATAATGACAGTTTTTATCACCCAAGTGATGCTAGTATGATGAGTGTTGATGAGATCCTGTCACTGATTCTGCTAGGTTTTCTTCCTTAGAAGATGTTGGAGCCTATGCAGTAGAGGAAATAAAATGGTTGGAAGCACATTTTGAAGCAAAAACTCCAGGCAGAAGTAGCAGGGGAAAAAGGTCTCTGTCCTTCAGAGTGTTGCTCTTCATATTTTGTTTTATGAATATTTGCGCTGGTGTTGAGAGGTAGCAGGAGGAGTAGGCTAGGAAAACACTTAACTGAGAATGATGAAATTGAACTTATTAGACAAAGTGTTTTCTTGAAAAGAGAGTTAGAAGTGTAAGATTTATCTGCTTTTGTATTATTTGGGCAATGGGGAGAAAAGGTTTTAGTTTGATCTATAGTAGTTTTCCATTTCAAAGCATGATACTGATGAACAATTAAGTACTTTCTGACCAAGTCAATGTCAGCTCTTACATACTAGGAAACTGTTTAATAAGTGTGTCTGAAAGTACTGATATAAAGCAGGATATCTGAAATGTTTATTCATCCTTTGCCATAGCCCAGAGAATAGCTTGGACCAGATCCCCTTCCACAGTCATCTTCTGAGAAAAGTGTACTTTTTGAACAGTTATCTTACAATAATGGCCAATAATGTACCAAATATTGACACTGAGTGTCATAAATGGTGCCTGGCTGAAGGCAGGTACAGTTTGTTTATATGTAATATAGCTAATACACGTACTGGTTTTCCATTTTAAGATTTGAAAATCTTAAGGTGATATCTTTGGGCCTCTGGTCACTAGCCTCCCAGACCTCTGTGCCTCCTGGGAAAGTCTGCAGGGAAGGAATGCTAGCTATGTGAGAGGAAGACTGAGTTAAGTGTTCATATTAGCAGACTGAAACTGCAGGATGTGCATCCAATATTGCTATTTCTTGTCTTTCTTTAAAGATTGTGGTGATTATGAGAGGTCTTCAGTAACTGCAGAAAGCTAATTAATATGCCCACTTTCAAAAGGGAAAGGAAAGATATTCAAAGAGCTGTACACAGCACTGTCTCATCTCAGTTCCTGGGAAGATTATGAAAGAAATCTTTCTGGAAGCCATTATTAGGCACAGCAAGGTAAATAATGTGATTCATAAAGCCATCCTAGCTTTACTGAGGACAAACCATGTCTAACTAACCTGATTACATTCTGCAATGAGGCACCTCTCTCTAGACAAGGGTACAAGAGGTAAAAAATCTTGTTTACCTTGACTAAACCAAGTATTTTGACATGGTTTCTTAAAGCATTAGGGACTAGTGGCCAGAACACAGGTGAGAAGGCAGCTCCACTGTATGTCTCAAAGGACAGAGGTGTACAGCATGATGTCTAAGGAGTGGCTGCACTTTAGAGGCTGATACTGATGCAAATATTACTTACCAATTTAATCATTGACCTGGATGATGGCAGGGAAAGTGCCCTTTTGTTTGTTAATGACAGCAAAATGGGTGGCAGAGCGAGTCAGCCTGTACTCTGGGCTATGCACAGGGATAGCATTCAAAGGGACCTCAGCTAATCTGACTATAAGGTACCTGATGGAATTTGTTAAGAACAGACATACCTGGGCTGGCATAACCCCGTGCAACAGCATTGGCTGGTGAGTGACTTGCCACGAATCAGCTCTTTCAGAAAAGACCCGAGGCTGAGTGAGAATTTACACATGAGTCAGCGCTGTGTCACAAAGGCTGTCTGCCTGCTTGGTGGTCACAGTATGTGCAGCCTGCACAGCAAGGGAAGTGATTCTTCCCCCTCATTCAGTGCTCGAGATTGCATCAGGTGAGTACGGCTCAGAGATGCATCCATCCTTCCCCCACACCCATCAGGAGGCTGCTAAACTGGAACATGTTCAGCGGATGGCTGTCGGAATAGCTAAGGGGATAGGGCACCATGGAGATTTTCAGCTGTTGAAAACATGGAGTTCTCATTTCAATAAAGGATAAATAGATACAATTATTTAATACAGAAGGGTTCTTTAAAAATGGTGTGCTTTTAACACCTAAGATTGTGTGGGTAGAGAAGTTCTGGAGTGAAAAAATCTAATACCTAGGAAGTAGTTTGGAAAGAATACTGTTCTTTCCAAACATACAAAGGTTAAAAAAGAGTAAGAAAGTAGTATTGACCCTTAGTATTCCAATTTGCACTACGAGAAAGATTAAAAATAAACAGATTAAAGGAATTTTATGATTGGCTTCTTCACTATTCTCCTTTTACACTTATTCTAGTCTGCTTTGGTTTCCATAGCTACTAGTTTAATCATGATGCACAGAGCTATTTCTAATTACAGTATATGCCAGCATAAAATTAATTCTTTGAGTATCTCAAGTAAAAAAAAAACAGATTGCAGCTTGTTCTTTGGCATTTTATTATTGCAAATCCTGAAGTAGCACACTGGCACATCATATTCAGTCTGTTCAATTTTATTTAAAAAAAAAGAAGCTTTTAAATATATACCTGCTTAGATCTGTGTCAAGGGAGACAGGTTACAAAAGGACTGTATTATACCCAAGTCTGATGCATTAATTTCAAATTATATAGCACTCCTAAATGATCAGTGGCTATTACAGAAAAAAACTTGTCATACTGAACATCCAACGTCATCTATTTCTATTTCTGTCTTTTATCAATGCGAAGTTTCTGTGACATCTTTAAATTCCTCTTAGGCGAATATATGTTTTTTCCTTCCAAAATAAAGACAATGAATTAGATATATCTTCTGTCTTGAAGAACTTGCAAGGACTCAGGTTCTACAACTGAGTACAGGTGAACCAGACATATAGTCCAGTGAGAAGTTATTCAACTGCCATGATTGCAGGCCAGGTCAAAAATTAATCTTCCTTCTAATTCAGTAAAAGTCTTTCTGTGAGTAAAGAATGTGAATTCAGATCTGAATACATTTCTAAATAAGACCTAGAATTTTAAGCTTCGAAAATGATACACTGCCTCTGCTTGATTGATGAGTTTTAACAATGTTTAATTAGTTGGAAAAGCTTATGTGCATATTTCCCTTCAACAGAATTTGGATCATGTGTCTCCCATTTGCTTCTTCCATAAACATCCTTGCTATATTGTATAGTGAACTCTGTGGTTTTATATAATGTACATTATATATTTATATTTCTTAAAAGACTTTGCCAAACTTTATTGATTCAGTCACTTCTAGATGAGTTTTCACATGTACATCAAAAGATGCTGCACTCATTGTAAGATAATAATTTGTGTCTCATCGCTTGAAAAATTATCTATAGACTGAGGGTTTTAATTAGATTTTTTATGCTAAAAAAATCCATGTTTAAAATGGATTAAAAAATGTTTAAGTCCATCTTGCCTCATTTTTAGCCTTCATCCCCAAATTTTCTAAGTTTTTTTTTATGTAGAATTTTACCTGCATGAGATGGCTGGTCTACTAGGCTTTAAAGGCATATTTTATCTTTATTTATGTATATGCTTTTTTCAGGTACCTTAATTCTGGACTTGCATTGTACCAATTTAGAATATGATTTTACTGAAAAATGTGTGACTATTTCGCTTTCTTATCTGTAAAGTTGTTTTTTTTTTTTTTGAGGGTAAATATTAGTGTAGTTAAAATACCCTTCTGTGAACACTTTATAAAAACTTGTCTGCTCCAATTGGTAGAGCTACCAATTTAAATTGACCTGGAAAAAAATAAAAAAAAATTTAAAAAACTAAACGAACCAACCAACCAGACAAAGCCAATAAATAATAAAAGTAGACTTGGTAAGTTTGATGCAGAATGCTTGGAATGTTTCTTTTTATGCTCTCTTAGCTATTGGGCATTCTCATCCTGTTGTGATTAAAAAGTACTGTCTGAGTAAATTAGAAAGAGTAATCAGTAGAAGTTGGCCTATAGCACAGCAAACTCAAACAAAATCCAATCTAAAAACTCTCACAATTCATTATATTCTTATTCATTCCCATGAACACTGCTTTAAAGTTGATAGGCATATATTTGTTTCAGAAGCTATGGGGCTGTACTGATATACAAAATGGAATTAACTGTAAAATTCCTTGTAGACTTTCCATAAGGAAACTGTTTGCTTCAAAATGTATTGACATATTTGAGTATATTGGTGTGTTATTTGAGCAGAATTATTGGCCATCATTTATTATTGGCAAATGGAATTGATAGCTCTGTGTTACAGATTACAATCAATTCAAACCTTGTTCTGTCCTGATTCTTCAAGCCCAATAGATACAGCATAGGGTAGTGCTTACATCCATTTGTTTTAAATGTCTTGAAAATTCACTTTTTTATTTCCCTTTTTGAATGATCTTATAGCTATCCTAGTGTGTTTAAATAACCAAATAATTGCTAAATATTTCTCTGGTAAACTGATGAGGGAGAAAAATAACATGGAAGATATACAAGAACCAATGGATCATATGATAATTTCATTATCATATGATCATAATTTCATTTTTCCTCATATTAAGTGATAGAAGAAGTGTGAATTGATCCCACAAAATTAAAGAAGTTAGTGTTAGGCAGTTCAGAGTTAAATAATATGACTTGTTTTGATGGTAGCTGAATCCAGTGAACCTTGCTAGATGCAAGGTGGCAGCTTCTCTGTGTTTGCAGGCAGTCTCTTGCCAGGCTGCTTCCCAGTGGGCACACACATACACAGCCACAGCCACAGCCACACGTATTGCAGGGACAGCCAGCCATTGCAGACACCTGCAAAAACACACAGAGCATTCATCAGCATGAACAAGATGAACCAGAAAAACCTAACGACCAGTAGCTTGTCTACATGTGTCAGGTCTCTTTTATTCCCTGACTTCTCTCCATTTTGCTGGTCTTGTTTCTCGTTGATTCATCTTGATCCCCCCTCATCTCCATCCATGTCTTCCCCAAATAAACAATTTTTATGGAATTACTTCTACCCAATGGGTCACCATTGTACCTAGGTACACTGGCTTTGCAATCTCTATTTGGTAAAATCAGACCATTTTTTCAACTAACTGAGCAAGCGATTCATATTCCTTTATCTAAAATGATGTGTGGGGTTGTTATTGTTGCTAGTTGGAGGAAATAGGCCATTGCCTTAACAATGGAAACAAACTTTGGTAACAACAGGATTGTTCATGTTATAGTTATGTTTTATCAGCCCTTTAAGTGAAACATTGGTTAAAAAACTTATTCTAAAAGGCTTTAAAAATATTCTGCGTGACTCATTTAGGGTTTGGGGCTTTGTTCTCAATGTAAACTGCAGTAGTGTGATTTTTTTTTAATATATAATGGCTTTGAAATACAGTGTATTCTTTATAAGCAAAAAAATTTACTGTTTAAAAAGCATGAAATGCAGATGTTTCAAATTATGCAAAGTGCTTATTTTGACTCAATGAGTGTTCCAATGAATGATGATGCAGACATTTAAATTTCGTAAATGGTTGCTTTTGAGAATCACTGTTAGTGGAACTGAAAAAATATCAGGATCTCTCTATTTTAGCCTTGAGCAGTACACAAGGTCTAGTTTTGAGATGCAGTTAGTAAAAGGGTTCTATGAGGAGTTATATTTATGTTAATAGTAACACATTTACATTCAAAATCTTTGTAGAAATAATCCACCCATTCAGTTTAGTAGTGGTTATGTAGGGATTAAAATTTTTAAAGTGGGAATTAGAAGGGCCCAATAAATAGATATATGCTTGTATATAAGAGGGAGCTTTTTAGAATGTGAAGAGAAATAAGTTTTAGCATTCCTAAGCAAGTTCCTGTTGAAAGTCAAAGTATAGTATTTTTGAAAGTGAAAAGTCAAATCACATGAAAGAGGAAAAGCCAGACAGAATATTGCAGTAATATGTTTAATTAAAATGAAAAGAGTTTGAGGCTTACAATGTGCACAATGTCCCCCCTCTCCCCCAAGTTATTTAAGTCATATAGATGACACCAGAAGGGAACTCGGAGACCACTGAGGTGTAAAATTTGAACTCCACAAAAATGGAGCTTATAGTTGGCAATGGCACTTGAGAGTCTCTAGGTAAGAATTAAGGGACAGACAAATAATGCGGATGTCATTGTGGGAGTCAGTTATAGACCACTTAGCCAGGATGATGACACCAAGGAGTTACTCTTCAAGGAACTAAGAGACACCTCCAAATCAAGTGCCCTTGTCCTTATGGAAGACTTCAACTTGCCAGAAATTAACTGGAAGCATCACACAGCTGGCACAAACAGGTCTGGAATATTCCTAAGGCATTTGGATGATAGCTTCATGGTCCAGGTACCAAGGGAGCAAACTAGGAACAGTGCCCTCATTGATTTGTTGATGTTAACAGAGTGGGTCTGATGAGTGAAATGGAGATTGGTGGCTGTCTTGTCCACAGTGACCACAAAGCAATCAAGTTTAAAAGCTTTGTTGACAGAAGGAAAAGTTTCAGTGCCTACAAAACTTCAATGCTGAGTATGAGAGCAGACTTGAGGCTTCTCAGGGAACTAGGGAGTAAGGTTCCCTGGGAAGGTCCTTCTGAAGATGCTTGGGATCCAACAGTGCTGGTCAGTTTTTCAGCACCGCCTTCTAAAGGCATGGGACCTGGCAATTCCAAACTGTCAGGAGTCAAGCAGGTGAGGTGGAGAAGGCCAGCTTGGCTGACCAGGAATCTTATTTTGGAGATAAGGCAAAAAAGGAAAGAATATGGCCAGTGGAAGCAAATGCAGGTAACATGTAAGGGACATAAAGATCCTGCTTGACAGTCTAGGGAGAAAATTTGTGTGGCCATAGCTCAACTGGAGTTGAAGCTGGCAAGAACTATGGGGGACAATAAAAGTTTTTAAACTATATTAATGTCAAAAGGCAGTGCAGAAATTACACCAAACCATCACAGTCAGGGACATTGACAAGGCAGATGTGTTTAATGATTTCTTTTCCTCTGTCTTCAACATCATTCCTGGGCTATGGGGATCCCAGCATCCTGAGCCGGAGGATCATACCTGTGAGAGTCCCAGTTGATCCTGAACTTGTGTGGGATTTTCTGCTCCAGCCGGATCCCTGTAAATCTATGGGGCCTGATAGGATTCATCTGAGAATACTCAAAGAGCTTGCTGTCATTACAAGGCCTTTTTGGATGATTTTTGAATGATCTTGGGAATCTGGAGAGGTCCCAGTTCACTGGAAACTTAAAACAGATGTCCCAGTTTTCAAGAAGGGCAAGAAAAATCACCCAGGAAATTTCAGGCCTGTCAGTCTCATTTCAGTGACTGGTAAAATTACAGAGAAGATTATTCTGGGAGGTATTGGAAATCACCTAAAAGACAACAGTCGTTGGTCACAGCCAACATGGCTTCATTAAAGTCCTGTTTTTCAGACCTGACTTCCTTTAATGAAAATGTAACCCATGCAGCTGACCAAAGGAAGCCAGTAGATGTTATCTTTTGGCATTCCACTAAAGCCTTCAGTACTGTCTCTCATAGTATCCCTCTGAACAAAATTATTCAGCTAGGTAAACATATCATGTGATCGGTGAGCAACTGTCTCATGGGTTGGGCACAAAGGGGGTTACTGTGATGTGATAACGTCAGGTCAGTGACCATTTGCAGCAGGGCTCCACTGTAGGGCCAGTGCTCTTCAGCATCTTCAGAAACAATCTGGATGCAGGACTTAAAGGAATGCTAAGTTTGCAGATGATAGCAAATTTGGAGGAATTGTTGACTCCCTTGAAGGCAGGGAGGCCCTGAAGAGGACCTGGATAAAACAGAGGGCTGGAAAATAACAATTGTATGAAGTTTAACAAGGGCAAGTGGTGGATTCTACACCTGGGAAGGGGCAACCCTGGGTGTACATATAGACTTGAAAACAAGAGGCTGGAGAGCATCACTGCAGAAAGAGATCTGGGGGTCCTGATCAATGGCAAGTTGAGTCTCTGCCCTGGCTGCCAGGTGGGCCACCCATGTCCTGGGGAACATCAGGCATGGCATGGCCAACCAGGCAAGGGAGGGGATTGTCCTGCTCTGTCCTGCACTATCCTGCACGAGGGATGTCCTCGTCTTGAGTCCTGAGTGCCATTTTGGGCACCACAACATAAGAAAGATATTAAGCTATTAGAGAGTGTCCAGAGGAGGGCAACAAAAATGATGAAAGGTCTTGAGGGGAAAAAAAAGAGGAGCAGCTGAGATCACTTGATCTGTTCAGCCTAGAGAGAAGAAGACTGAGGAGGAGACCTCATTGTCATCTATAGCTTTCTCACAATAGGAAACTAAAGGCAGGTTCTCATCTCTTCTCCCTGGTGATAAGTGACCCTAAGTAATGGTATGAAGATGTGTCAGGGAAGGTTTAGATTGGGTATTAAGAAAAGTTTTTTCCCCCAGAGGATGGTCAGGCACTGGAATAGGCTCCTTGGGGAAGTGGTCACAGCACCAAACTTGACAGAGTTTGAGAAGTGTTTAGACATTATCAGGCACATAGTGGTGTTCTTAGGGCTGTACTCTGCAGGGTCAAGACTGGACTTTGAGGATCCTTGTGGGTCTCTTCTAGCTCAGGGTATTTTTTGCTATAATAAGACACAGCCATAACACACAGAGCTAAAAGTCTGTGGTCATTGCTCACTCCATTGATCCTTAATCTACAGGAGCAAGATTCCACTCAGTGAGGAACAAACCTAAAGCATTGCGTCAAATAACATCTAATAGGTCTTTAAGAGTGAAGATAGTAATCAACTGTGACAATCATAGAATTAGTCTGAGACTGCCGAAACCTGAAATTGTTTAACTGGGAACTATTTGTTAAACTAATTGTTTAACTGGTAACTGTTCAATCTACAACTGAAGCCAGCCTTCATGGTACTAGGTAAGTGGCAGATATCAAAGGAGTGTTTGGGGTTTTTTTCTTTAAAAGGAGGTTCCCAGAAATTTTTCGGAGTGCTACAGATTAAATTTGCTGGAAAACTCAAGCTATAGTGAGGTATATTCCTCATTTTACTTCGAGAGGAGTCTATTAATGAACTCTTTTTTTAAAGGTGAGTATTGGGCTATTAAGATGTCTTCATTTGATCCACTGAGAATATATTGAGTGGGTTTGTGTTTTATTATCTTGATTGAATTTTGATTAAACTTTTCTGTTCAATGGTTGAAAGGTATTTTAATAATTGAAAGAGCCTATAAGATTTAGGCTAGCAAAAGATATGTCTAATTTTCCACCAAATGTGTCCACTAACATCTAATGAATTAATATTTTGCATAGTTCTCAACATGTGTATCTTTATAGTCTCTCAGGAAGTTCCTTATAGCCTGTATATTGAGATTAGTAGCGGTTGTGAAAGAATTTAAAAATCTGTAAGGAAGAAAATTAGTTGCTAGTTTTGGTTCTTAAATACTTGAATTAGCAAAAGGAGATTGAGGTTCCAAAGTGTCGTTTTACTATCCACTGGATTGTAAGAAAAATGTTAAAAAAAACCCCTTTGGATTAACTTGGCCATGGAAAGTGTAAGAGAGGATCACTGGGTTCAGGTTGTCTAAAAGCATAGCAGCTGAGACTCTGATCTTCTTGAGGAAAAGTCAGAAGACAGAGATCAAAATACAGTCTGAACAGTTGATAGGGTTTGGGATGTGGGTGGGGTAACTGGTTTTTTCTGAACATCAGTTGGGAGGAATGAGGAATGTCCCACCCAGAGAATGCTACAATTTGGTGATGGGAATGCCTCATTAAAACAATATAATTATAATAATAATATTTAAATTGCCTCAGGCAGAAAAGGAAAATGAATTTGCATCTTCCATTTCACAGGTGAGTGTTCTTGGATTGTACTGCGGTCTAAAATATGTTTTCTTTTTTCTCTGTCTGCATTTTACAATAGAATATTTATCTCTGAATTATTAAAAGAGAAGCTGTTGGCATTTACCCTCCTTCTGATACCTATTTTACTGAAGGTATGCCAGAAAAGGGATAGATTTTTATATATTCTTCATTTCTTAGCCTCCCTCTTGGTTAATCCTAGACATTCCTCTGATTGATGAACATTATATTATTTATATCCTTTAAAATATAAAGCTTTGTTTCTGGAGTCTTCTCATAGGATCCTAACTTTCAGACTTGTGACCAAACAAATAAAATTAAGTTAACATGTAAATGCCTAAATATTTTTTTATATCTAATTGTTATCAAAGTATTGAAAATATCTGAAAGCATATATGAAATTTTAACTGCACTCTGATATCAAATCAGGAAGAAGCAGGAGACATGTGAGTTACTTGTGTAAATAGTTCTTTCTTATTCTAGTGCTGTTCTCTGGGAAAGTATTCAAGCCTCAAAGAAAGAACTATTTAATAAGAATCCTTGCTATTGCCAGGGAGCACACACAGTTCCATGAATTAACTGACTTAACAAGGCAAATTTCTCCTTTTCTTGATATTTTTTTAATACATTGTTTTCATCAGATCTTTTTTAGGTATTATCATAGGATATTATAATATGAAATTGATCTATCATCACCTATTACTCTATTACATGCATCAGATCTAGATGGATGCATTGAGCCTCACCCAAATGTTAGTGATTTTAATTACTGTTGTGTCCCTTGCTTGGATTGACAAATGTGTAACTTGCTTCTGAGTCATTTCTGCACGGAGCATGCTGGGATCATCATGCTGAACACATCCCCAGTCATGTGACTGAAAAGTCTGATGCATGATTTATCTTGAATCATACCCTGTATTTTTCTGGAACAAACAAGATATATTTGCAACAGCCAGGAGCATAGCAAACCTCACTGGTTTTCTAAACAGACATTGCAGTAAGCTCTTTAAAAGAGTAGAAAAGTTAAAGCTTATCCAAGCTTGTGCCAAGAGATTTAGACTGCATTCCCAGTCCTCTTTTCTGTCTTTTTACTTTATATGCAGGGACAACTTAGCCTCCTTGCTTGTTTCACACACATATTCTTTGCCAGGTATGACTGTGGTTTTGACTGCATAATCCAGATATTGCTTATGTATTAGGTAATCTGTGAGTTTGAGCTGCAGAAGATGCAAAATACAGTTTTATGGTACAAAGCCTGCCTTGAGTTACTGAGGAGTTTTTTATTTCTCAGGCCTCTGGAGAAAAGCAGGCCCTCATATCCACTGTTTCTGTAGGCAAGTTCTGGATTGTTACCTGGCTTAACTTGGGATGCTGTCCAGAGGGTCTAATTCTGACATGCTTTAGGAAAGGGGTTTGGGTATTTAAATGGGAGAATATTCTGTAGCTATTACTATAACTATGTAACATTAAAACAAAGTCTGCAGCAACAGCTCTCAGGTGACTTTAGAAATCTTTTTGTATAGATGCTATCTTTTTTTTCATTTTATTTAAAGGCTAACAAATTTGTAGATTCTTAAATGCTTTGTTCTTTAAATAGAGGTTTTTGAAAATTAATATTCCTGTCACTAGAACAGTACTGCAAACAGAAAGCAGTCATATTGCCAAGTGACAGTGAATGCAACAGTTGCTTTTGGAACTGAATAGAGTTCTTTTGATGTGGTTTGTACTGTGAAACATCTAAAAATGTTATGTACTTTTCCAAACTATATAAGTAGTACTAAGAGTATGTCAAAATATATAGCTTTAACATAAGTGGTGTGTTTACTTGCCGATTTTACTTTGTATGCCTCAGAGTGTAAAGATTACTTTTTTTCTCTAGTGAAATTCAGTAAGTTTTGGGTTGGATTTGTATTTATAAAAGAACATTTATTTCAGAAACTACTTGGCTCAAAAGATTAAGCATGTTAATTTTAACTAGTCACAGTCAGCTAAGTTTATTCCTAAAGTATAATAGAATTTTTTCGTTTATTACTGCACTATTTGCTGCCTTCCAGGCAAACTAAAATAATTTTGTTCCTTCCTATTTTGAAATTAGTACTACCATTGCATTCTGAATCCTAAGAAAATCTACAAAGATTTTCTCTAGGATTCATTCATCCACTATTTGATAATACTGATACATATTTTTGCTATTTTAAGAAAGGATGATGAAATGGCTTTAGCATGAGGTAATTCATACTATGGTATCTGTATGTATGTATGCTATGGCTTTGCCTGTATTGAATTGTATTTGATTGGAATTATGCAACAGCTTATTTTCTTTTTAAATATTAGCTGGAAAAATTCTTTGGAGCAGGGAGGCTGACATGGATACTAGCAAATGTTTATTTTTTTTTGTGTGTATGTGCGAACTGCAAGATCGTTATGGTTGACATTTCTGTCTGATCCACACTGGCAAAATATTTTATTTAAATGTTAATTCTTTTACAGCATTTCTTTCCATCTCTGCATTACCTATAGAACTGTTAGCAGCAGAATGCTGCATGTTCAGATATTTCTATTTCACTCTCCAAAGGATATCTGAAATTAAAAAGTATTCCAACAGCAGCCATATATCCAATATCAGTCCTGTTTAATACTTTTATCAGTGATCTGGACAAGGGGATTAAGTGCATCCTCAGTAATTTTGCAGGTTGGATCAATGGGTTGAGGCCGGTGGTACAAGGTTCAACAAGGCCAGGTGCTGGGTCCTGCACTTGGGTTACAACAACCCCCTGCAGCACTACAGGCTTGTGAAGGAGTGGCTGGAAAGCTGTCTGGCAGAAAAGGACCTGGAAGTGTTGGTCAATGAGAGCAGAATTTATTGGTCTGGTATGTGGACACCTGGAATTTCCTTTGGCCTCCGATAGAGTAATAATATATAAGGGTTTTTCTTTTATCTTTATAAGGTAGTCTAAGTTTCAGTTATTTGTACATTCTGGTAAGTTATTTGTGCTCATGATGATTTTTTTCAGGTATAGCACCTTCTTAGAACTATAAATTCAATTCTTATTTACTAATCTTAGTACTATATTCTTATATATACTATACTTTGGATTTTCTCATGGATCATCTGAGAACTGAATGATTTTTTCAGGAGTCCAAGTGGAAGGAGTGTCAAATGCCCACATTTCAAAATTTAGTGGCATATACTGGCCTGAGAGTCTGCTGTCAAGGTGCAGCTTTCAGGCTATGTCCTGTTCTCTTGTCATTGCTGCCTCTATGAGATAAAGACACCTTAAAATAGGTACAATTTTAATGTAATCCTATGTTATCTTGATGCAAGAGTCTTATGGAGAAGGTACTGTGTGCTGCCAGGCAGTCAGCAGTGGTGAGCAGGTAAAGGGGAGCAGGCCAAGTATCACAATCTGCTGGTAATTCTCAGTACAGGCATTCTCATGAATTGTTTTGACATGAATGAGAATTGGTCTCATGAATGAGTTTTGACAATACTTGCATATCAATCTCATTAATTTTCTCATAATTCCAAGTGCAAAGAGCTACCAGAGCCAAAGAGTGAAATTGTATTCTTCTTTAAATATATTCTATATATGAATATTGATTAAAAATCATAAGCAAAACCCAGACCATTTCTTAAGAGAAACTCCTTTTTAACATATGGCAGGCTAATGTTTTCTCTTCATTGCTTGACTAGAGTTCTAGCATCTGTATCTCTGGCCTGAAGGCCTTATTCTTTCCAAGAATGGTCTTCAGCCTATACCTGCTTTTATGTAGCTGGATTAAGATGAAACAGATGGCTGGTTGCAAAAGAGAATATAAAACTGCATAGAAATATTCTAAAAGCTCTACTGCTTTTCGTCTTGTTTTACACAAGGTCATTTTGTGATTTTTTTTTCCTGTCTAAGTCCTTCCTGAAGACGAAAATATGCTGTTGGTTGTAAAACTCTTAATTCCCCACCCTTAATGGCCTGATGAAAGATTGAATAATCCTCATGCAAGTTAGAACATTAACATGAAGTCCACAGAGGCGGAAGGAAACCAGGAAAACCTAAAAAAGAAAGATCAACAGCTTCTGATTAAACAACATGTTATTTTAATTCTGTCTTGATTTAGTGGATGAGTTAAAATCAGTGGATTTTGTATAAAATCTCTTCTTCGTAGTAGATGTAGCATGTGTCTGATGCAAGTTGATATTCAGACTAGAGGTTTATCATCCTGGGAAGCTGTTTACTAGTTTGGGGTGACCCAGCTTTTTTGATCCTTAAGGGATAGAGTTCTTACTTTTTAATGAGCTTGAAGATCTTTGTGCTTAATTGATTAGTTAGGTTTTTAAAGCAGTAGTGCATGAATTTCTTAGCTTGAAAAATTATTTCTGCCTGTGGTCCGCAGTGCTTTCCACATTAACCATGGAGGATGCAGAACTTTGTAGTCTGATAGTGTTTTCCCTTTCTCACTTTTTCTCTGATTATCAGCCTTTAACCCTGGGTATCCTGATCTGGTTTTGGTTTAAAATATTATTCAGATGGAATATTTGCATGTATCCATTGAAAAGAGGAGTCAGTGGAAGACTGATGAGTCCACTTCTGCACTGAATACAGTAAAACATGTCTACTGCATAATAATACTTATTCCTGTTTATCAGATAGTGTGCTTGGCCTCTCATCTTCTACGGCCTATGCATCTCCTGATATACTCACCTGAGAATAATTTGAATTCTGCATTGAAGTTCCACTTTTGAAGACTGTACTACTTTCATCAGCAGTTTTTGTTAGACAGTTAGCAGTTTTTGTTAGACTCTTCCATGGGAAATGGAAAATATGGCAAAATAAGGAGCTTTTATTGTGGCTGATTTCAGTTGGTTTTGGGGTTTAGCTGGGTCTCAAGTTTGACTTCTATATTTGAAATTGAAGACAGTAAATATTGATCTTTTGCTCTGTGGTTCAGGGAATAAAGTAAAGTGGTTGGGGCTTATCTGACTTGCTCCAAATCAATCATGACTAGCCCTACTGAAATCAATGTGGATAGAGCAGTGTAAAATCAGTGTTGAGTGTGTGTCAAATTAAAGTTAATAGTTTTTAGAAGTGAGCACAATTGATGTAACTTCTAAAGCCTAGTA
The DNA here is from genome assembly GCF_051311805.1 of Agelaius phoeniceus. Taxonomy (NCBI): domain Eukaryota; kingdom Metazoa; phylum Chordata; class Aves; order Passeriformes; family Icteridae; genus Agelaius; species Agelaius phoeniceus. The sequence goes on along the minus strand of NC_135268.1, from coordinate 39,177,904 downwards.
TTTTATTTTATCTTTTACTATCACATGGAACACCACTGCAGTCTCCACAAAGACTTCCATAGGACCTCTATGCCTGCCTAAATTCTAACTAAATCATTTTGAGGAGTTGACAGAAGACCTTGCTTATAAGCCCTATTTACCTACTAAAACCAAAGCTATAAATAACCCACCTGCTCTCTGTCTGCCTGCTGGCATATTTGCTGACTTTGCCTTTCTTTTTCTTAACTGGCATAATTTCTTGTGATATGATATGTGAACAATGAAGGCTTTTTTAAAAATAATTTTTGATAGCTAGCATTTTAACTGTTTCAGACTTCCATGACAGTGCAAATTTGATAAAATTTCTCTCAAACAGCAAGTAAGTGGTAGTGCTGCTTCAAAATAAATAGTTTTTCTTAGAAATAAGACAAGAAATCTCATCTAACTGCTATATTTCCAGAAAGACCATCTCAAAGTGGACTAAAACTCTCTTGAGACAAGTTCAAGATCAAGTTTTAATACTCTATTTATTTATTTTTTTGTGATCTTAGAAATTACAAAGAAAAGTTTGCAGAAAGCTCATTGAGGGTCTGGATTGGTATTAAATTCCAACCTTTCAAGGAGCTCAAGGAACAGATGAATGAATGTGTTTTGCACTTGTGAGAATGATTTTATAGCTTCGTTTATCTAACACTTCTCTAGAATATAATTCTCCTGTTTAGCAGAGAAAAAGTAGTCACTTTTTCAGAGCCTATTGCCAATTTCCTAGCTGCAAAATATTTATTCTACTTGAAGATCTGCTAGATGTTCTGGAGAAGGTAGTTTGAATATTTTAAATGTTAAAAGAACTAATTATTAATTGGGATTTAATTTTTGGAAATCTGGCAAGAGTTCTATGGCTTTGAGAGGGAACAATAAAGGTCAACCTATCCTGACTCAATTTATGTATAATAGCTGATATTTTGGTACATTGGTACTATTCAGAAAGAATTAAAAATTAACTAAAGGAACATGGGTTTGTTCCAGCATCTCTTGTAGCCTATAGGCTTAGTATGTGTGCCCTTGCTTTTCACTTTCATAAATCCTTCATTTCTCCATGTATTATATCTAAATGCTTCTTAATGCCAATATCTTAAAGCATTGAAGAAGTATAATGAAGGGAGATTAATTATTTCAGTTTGATGAGAAGATTATTCTTAAAGACAAGAAAAAAACCAAATTTCTGAATTTTCAAACATCACTTTTTCTGTCACAATATTTTCATGATGTAAATATATATTAGATGTTCTGTGAAAAAGTAATGGTTCTACGGACCTTGGAAAATGTATCCAGGTCTTTAATTTTTAATATTGTGACCAAGTAGCTGTTTTTATTTCCAAATGAATTTGATGATTGTGTTTTAAATAATGAGGTAGCCTCTGGTGAGGCAGAGCTAGGGATGGCTGTAAATACCAGGAAAACTCCTGGGATGTTAGAAGACAGGGACTGTAATCCCCCCAAATGGATGGACAAGAGGATTTTATAGCAGTTCTAAATGGAAGCTCCTGCCCAAAGATGTGTTAAATTGCAATATACACTTTGGAGATGGGAGTGCTTGCTGGTATATAATTCTTTCATATCTCTATATTCAGTTGCTATAGGAACAAGACTTTAGATAGAGTTAAGTAGAGAATAAACTGAGAACTTAATGTACAGCTCTTTCTGATGAAAGAGATGTCCTTTAATCCTCACATCTTGATGCCATCTGGACTATAGTTCAATATTATTTTACTATGCCATCTAAGTTTATTCTAAAATATATGTCTGATCATGCCTTAGCAATAAATGCTGAGTACAGTAAACTATTTGAGTGAAGGAACTGTTGTTCTGCAGGGGGTGGGTAATTCACAACTATAAGTAGAAGGCTTAATGACAGATCTCAATTTCCTTTTACATATGTTGCATACATGCCTGTAAAATTCCTGCATACATGAAATTTGTGTAAAACTTCAAATAACAATTCTGGAAATAACTGTACCAAATTCTAGTTAGTCTTCTGGTGGAAGCTGGTGCGTGACCACTGTCTGTTTTCAGTGTTAATGAACCTTTCCTTTGGTTATATTGACTGAGTAGAAAATGGCATCAATGACTCAAGTTCTTTGTGTTCAAATATAAGTGCTGATACTAAGAAATGTGAGAGTAGTCATGAAGAGGAAGATTTCAGATTACATATTTAGATGTTTAAAATAGAGGAAAAATAGTCAGATTTGAACACTCTATCAGTGGAAGCTGTATGATGAGGATAATGATAGTATTAATGAACTGAGAATTAGGCTTTAGAAAAGCATGGTGAAAACTGAGAACTGAAATGCACCAAAATATTTGGGTTTTTTGTTACAAAGAAAAAATTTCTGGGTAATATAGACTGCTACAAAAGCTTTAGACGCTTCTAAACACCATTTTCCCTGTTCTCAGTCATGGATGTCCAACGGTGACCTGAAACTCAGTAACTTCAAGAAAGATTCTGTGCTCTCTGCTGGATCCCCATTGCCTCATTGCAGTCTCTCTTTTCATTTTTATCATTTCTTTTCCATTAATTTTTTTTATCATAGACAACCCTGTCTACAGTTCTTTGAATAATTTTCTTTTATCTTTTGTGGGAAGAAAACTTGCATAATAAGTGCATATGAGAACTGAGAATTTTATTACCTGACATTTTCAATATGAATTATTAACAGTCAGATTTATTTCTGTGTGGCAGTGTCTCTTCAGGTATGATTGAATATCTGCTACTGATGGAACACTCATAAATTTTCAAAAAGTCAGTTTCTTGTTTAAGAATGTATTTCAGATCTTACCTATAATACTTGCTTAATATTATGTTGATGTGGTATTATGATAACTTTCATTGAATATACTAATGCAATAGAAATTATTATTCTGTACTGGGTCCCAGAGAAGTAAAGTTGTGGAGTTTTGGTGTTTTGTTTTTTTGTTTGTTTGGTTAGTTTTTTCTTTTTTGAATGATCCACAAAATCCAGGATTTATAAGAATAAAATTAGAATTATTACCTTATTAAATATAGAAAACTCAAAAAGATTATGTCAGGGAGAACAGAAATAAAAGAAGACAGTTGGAAAATTCTGCCCACATTGGTCTAGCATGTGGGTCTTACTAAAGTTAGTTCAGTGGCTTTCTGCTCTACAGGGAAGTCTGTGGACTCCTGCCTGGTACGTGGGGTGTTTGTTCTCTGAGACTTGCTTGCCTGCTTCACACGCTGCTCTGCACTGATCTGATTCTCTTTGCTTGAAATGCAGCTTGAAGCTCTTCGGTGCCGCTCTTACTTCCTTCTTTGTGTGCTGCCTACTTCAAAGCATCTCCACCATAAGCATGCTCAGCTTCTCCTTGGGAAAAGAGCAGCTTCCCCTGCCACCCTTTCATTTTTGAAGTTGTTTTTTTTTTTTTTTTTCCAAGAGGTCTTACCTTAGATAGTCTACTAAAGTCATATAGCATAAAAGAAGAGCAACCAATAAAGCACATTATTTTAATTTCAGTATTTTTAAGACCAATGTATCATTCATATCAGTAAACAGGATTACAACCTTTTGTTTCAGTTCCTTAGGGACTTTACTGTAGCATAATAAAACAAGTAACATGAAAAACCTTTTAGCTGTAATGAAACTCATGGAATTGTTTAAACTTTTATGAAGTAAGCTGATCTCAAACTGAAATAATCTGAATGGGTATTCTAGCTACATCTGGTTATGTAATAAAAGCATCAGACCAGTGATATTTCCCCCTGGTATTGGAATGAGGGGAATATGAGTGGGAATTTTAGTTTATAAGAGCTGTCTTTCCTATATTTCAAGTCTGTTGTTTTGCTATTTCTCATCTCATTTGCTTCTCTGATTCATTATTCTTTTCACTCTCTGAACTCTTCTTTTACAGAAGAGGGCTTTACAGAAGGGGTTTCCTGAAGCTGTTATGGAGCAGATTTGACTTGAGATGTTTCTCACTCCTCATTTTATTCACTTTTTCCACAATTCTAGATTGTGCAGATACTGTTTCTTTCTTTCCTGCTGACTTCTTATCACAGAGCTGCCCACTTAGTCTGCAGTCAATTCAGTCCAGTTTGTTTACAGAGGCAGTTCAAGCAGCTGTTACTTAGCCAAACTGTGAAGTAAGCATTAGACCTTAATTGTTGCATATTAGTCAGTCCTAAAGTCAGTCCAGTCTTCTTCTGACTGGGGATGAGATTTGCATCCTAAAGATTTAACTAAAGTATGAGTTTCAAAGGCAATCTGCACCAACCTAGTTAATATTTAATGCTTTTTTATTTTCTTTGTTCTTCCATGGACTTTATTAAGTTTTCTTAGTGTAAGTGGGGGTAATAACTTTTTAGTCATAATGGATGATCCCCAAAAGAAAGTTCTTTTCATATCCTTTTACTCATGGAAATAGTAATATGGAACACTAAGCAGTCTTCTTCTGTGTTCCAGTGCTTTTCCGTGGATCTTTCCTAAATCTAACTTCTTCAAATGTGAAATTCCCCTGTAAAAGGTGTTTTGTTTTGTTACTTATTCTGTTTGGACAGAAGATTACTGGGGAAGGAGAATAGTGCCAGTCTGGATTGACATAGGTAAGTACTGTGACTGGAACAAAACTGAGCAGCTGCTCCCTGGTAGATCTGTGTTACTGAAGACATAAGGTGCCGTGATAAACTCCCAGGTCTGTGCACCCGTAGTGCACAAGGGCAAACTAAGTGATCTATAAAGTCCTGAAAATAGCTTTACCTTTTTTATAAGTTTGAATCTGGCAAGCTGACAATGTGTACCTGAACAGTGACCTAAAACTCAAACATAGTCTGTGAGGATGTCACAGGACTTAAATCCACAGATTCCAAAGATTTCACAGAATATTCTGAGTTGGAAGGACTCACAAGGATTGTCAAGTCCAACTCTTAAGTGAATAGCCTTAAAAGAGATGAATTGCACAGTATATGAGAGATAGAAAGGCAAATATTGTGGAGGGATAAAATGTAAGAAAATAGTGCAGAAGGCAGTCTCACACATGAGGAGTTGCAGCTGTACCAATCACCAAAGATTAGGAACAGGCCTGCTCTTAATAGGCCACAGCTGTGTCCAGTAAGAAGACGAGTGCTACAAAAGAGTGGGTTAGCTGGGTGAGGAGAGAGCTGGAGTTTGTTGGTTGTGTTGTGGAGAGAGGTGGAGTTGGCTGTGAAGAAGAAGAAGGAGGAGGAGTCAGTGCTGTGAGGAACTGCCCATGAGAAATCACTGACAAGGTATGAGAGCTTTGGAATATGATTGCAACAAAATATTGTGCATCTAAAGAAATAAAATATCTTACTAGCACTCTCTCTAGCCATAGTCATCCTCAATGTCCAAAATCTGTCACTGAGTATGTGGTCTGGTAGTTTTGTTACCATAGCATAATTCAACACTAACACAAAAAAATCAGATTTCTCATGCAAATAAAATGCCTTTGTACTATTCTGTGGAGTATATACTTAAGGCCCACCCTATTGAGTAAGATAGGCTACTTAGCCATAGAGCCTTACATCTGAATAATTATTCCATGAGTTTTGGCTTATACCATTTCTTTTTACAATTAGTCTGGTGACAGCTTGAATGAAAATTAGTTGAGTGACATTAGCTAGATGAATAGCATTCATCTAGTTATTAATAGACCTTGAAAATATTTCTGTCTTCTGGAATCATTCAGCTATTTTCTTTGGCAACTAATGTCTTAATGGAAATTAAGATCATAAAGGTTATGCTTCTGTTCTTACTCAGTTCATTTAGTGCCTTTTGAAAGCTGCGTTTTTGATTCCAAAAAGTGCTGTACTATTTGCTCTATATTATATCACTGGGCTTAATAAATGCAATAATAAACATTTAAAAATCATAATAAATTTTTCAAAGAATGACCATTACTTGTGTGTGCACCTGTTTGGATGATACTGTATGTGGGTCTGTATGCATATATGTAGAACAACTACGTGTATTTGAATAAAAAATTAATAAATAATAATAATCTGTTTTCCAAGGTTTAATCTTGGAAACGATGCAAATAATGTAGTTTTATTTGCACCTCAGCTTCTGGATTGGAAAATGGCATTTGTTAAAGATGTTCATCTTAAAACACACTGAGACCATTACTGTGGCCTAAAGTCAGTTCCTTACTTTGGCTTCCAAAACGTGGGGATGTAAGGGGATATAATGGATATAACTGAAACTGGAATGCGAGCTGATTGTTTTTTCCAGTACTGATATACAGTGAGGGAAGTAGATCAGCAGATACACACTTAAATTAAAGCATCTAACTTACACTGGAATTTAATGGTAAAATGCTATTTTCATATATCCACCAAAGTGAGGTTTACTGCATAATATTCTAATAAACTCTCCAATAATAGCTGAATTTAAATAACAATATAAACACAACTAACATTGCAAACCAGTTGAAAACAATTCATAATATCTTTTGCTACACCAACTAACATATAGTCATTCAGTGATTATGTAATCATCTCTGGTAGAGCTAACACAATACAGCACACTGAATTAGAAGGGATAATTGCTATGATAATAACTAAATAAAGATGTGACTCTTTGGGGTTCAGATTGGTTGTTGGAACCATAATGACTTTTTAATTTTTTTTTTGTATTCCAGCTTTATTTCACTTTTGCAAAAGATTTTTCTATTTTTCTTACACTTAAGCTTACCAAAAGCATGAAGTGAAAAAAGGAAATACAAGCTACAAAAAGCTACAATTCATATTGCAGTCATAATTTGTCTTGATTCATTGCTTTATAGTCCCTTTAGGTTAGAATTTGCAGCACTCTGTAGAAAGAGTGTCAGAAATCCTTATCAGAAAGATGATGTGAATGAATCTGCCTCCTGCATTGTGGCTCACTGACATCTACCTTGAACATGAGTATTTATTTTCAGTCTGAAGTTTGGTGTCTCTAATTAAATTCCTGGATCTAGATTTGTCTGGTAACTTGGTTGTTTTCATGTTGTGAGTAAATAGTCGTTTGAGGAATATGGGAAGAAGTACATTTGCTGAATGAGAGTGTTCAAAACATCTGATTTCATAACGGTTGTGATTTTTAGAAATGATGATGTTGAAACCTAATCATACACATTTAATAGAAAATTTCATATTTTTGTAACTTTTGCTTAGGGTACATCTTGCAGAAGTCCTAGGGGTAGAACAGTGATAGAAATGTCCAAATGTTTGATTCTCTAGATTTTCTGTAATAGACTAAGGGCCTGTGTGTCACAAAACACACCAAGAAATTATAACTGATATTTTTCTTTACTGCAGATGTGGTCCAATCATCTCCAACACAAGGATGTGATTTGGATTCCAACTGAATTTTTTTAGCACCTACTTGTTAGTGCAAATTATTGTACATCAATGTGACAAGTATTATGGACGTATCCTTATGAGAGGCAATAGAATGACAAATATCTATTTAGATGACATATAATTTATGCCATAATTTATAAGGAGAAAATTCCTCACGTAGTTTTACTTAGAATAGAGATATAAGGAGATATGGATTTGGAGCCTGTAGTTTCAGTGTTATTTCTGTTAGGCAAACTCACCAAATCACAAATGAGTGTAGATTGAGATAAAACAACTCCAATTAACACCATAACAAATATTTAAGTCCAGATAATTTATTTCATGCTTGCAGAAGGTGCCGAAGGTGAGAAGTGAGGATTTGGACAGGTAGTAATTGTTAAGTGATTAAATACAGTAATTTATCTTGAAAACAGAGCTGCAAATAAAGTAACAAAAATGACAGAGGTTTGGTCTTGCACTGAGTTTCGTGTTAATGTAGCAACCTGTTCTGGGTCCTAGGTAGCCAAGTGGCTATCATAGTAAAGTTATGAATATCAAACCTCTGTTACTAATCTTCAGACATTTCTAATATTTCTTTCTTATCATTCTGTTGCACTGATGCCCCACACCCCTGCTTAGATTTTTATTTTTGTGCCTGTTTCAGGGGATATGTTAATGCATTGCTGTTTTTCTCCTTTTTGTGATAGAGGATTCTTTTTAATGGTTGAAATAAAAGTACTCTGGGGCATGGTCCATGTCGCTGATTTTTTCTTTTAACAGTGCATGATGCTGCAGGTCTGTGCTACTTCACTGCCACATATTAACTGGAAAAATGTTGTGGTTTGCTTGCACTTTCCATGTAATTAATATTCCTGGCTGAATAGGAACTCAATATTGTATACTTCAAATTCTGTATAAGAACTCCAAGGGAAAAAGATCAGATAAATAGTATGGTATCTTTATCAATATTTATTATAGAAAGTTCTACATATGCTGAAGTGCATATGCTACATATGTTAGATATACTGAAAGTGGGATCATCAGGTTCTGCTAATTAGTAGACAAGATGCTGTTCACATCACAGTTTAATGAAAATGAAAATTTTGTGTCGCCTTTTTTCATAGGTTATGCCATCTGGCTCCACTTTTATTCAGTGCATGAACAGCATTAACTTTTAATTTTTATCATGTACAAAGTGCTAAATTAATTCCTTTATTTCCTGTTTCTTCTAAATTGTTAGCCTAATTAAGAGTTCACTTAGCAGAGTATTGCATATTAATCACATGGCCTCTTTCACTAACATGCTAATTTACTAGAATAAAATAACACTGTAACACTTCAAGATGTGGAACTTCCATAGTGTTTCTATTCATAATATCTAAATTCTCAGAATTATCAGCGGATCTCATCACCCAGTATTACTATGTTTTTAAATATGTGGCATCAGTGTTCAGTGATGGAATTTAACTTTCTTCATGTTTATATGACTTCCAAGCTCTTTTCTTTAAAGATGCATCAGCAGCATAATACAAAGTTGGACCTTCTTCAGAAAGAGGACTTTCTGTTACTTTAGTATGCAATTTTATTTGGGGAAATATGAGAGAGTGTGTATATGTGCTTTTGAGATTTAAATCCAAAGCCTCCCAGGTTTATGAGATCAATTTTGAAAATTAATTTCTTTCTAATGACTGTATTATTTAATTAGTTTTTGCTTTTGCAGCTTATACTAGATAATATCTAGATATACTAGATAAATCATCACTGTGCATGTGATGATTTCTTTTTTACCAAAACAGCTTTTATTGCGTTATTAATTCAATAGAATGGTCACAGAAAAAGCTATTTTTCTCCCCATTGTGTCTCCAACTCAGTAAGATAATGTGAATGTTATTAATTGAATGGTTTCTCTGGAAACAATTGCCTTGACCATGCTCTTGAAAATACAAATGGGCTTTATATACCTTGATACTTCAAGGCTGATTTCTACATGCCAAAGTTAAGTTGTCAGGATGAGTAATTGCAGCCCTGGTGAAGCTGAATCTGGAGTGCTCTGTCCAGTTCTGGGCTTCTCAGTACCAGAGACATGGAACTCCTGGAGCTAGTCCAGTGAAGGGTGACAAAGGTGATTAAGGAACTGGAGCATCTTTCTTATGAGAAAAGACTGAGGGAGCTGGGCCTGTTCAGCCTTGAGAAGGGACAACTGAGAGGGGACCTCATCAGTGTCTGAAGGGAGGGTACCAAGAGGATGGAGCCAGGCTCTGCTCAGTGGTGCCAAGCAATAGGACAAGAGGCAGTGGGGAGAAACTGATTGGCAGGAAGTTACAACTGAATGTGAGGAAGAACTTCTTTACTGTGCAATTGTCTGAGCAGTAGAACAGATTGCCCAGAGAGGTTGTGAAGTCTCCCTCATTGAAGGTATTGCAGAACTGTCTGGACACAATCCTGTGCCATGTGCTCTAGGATGGTCCTGCTGGAGAAGGGAGGTTGGACAAGATGAACAGGTGTGGTCCCTTCCAGCATTACCTATTCCACAATTCTGTGAATTTTCTGAAGTGAACTGGCCATGAAATACATGCAGCTCCCAAATGCTGGAGTAGATCCTAAAAGTTTGTAAATATTGGTTGGCAACAGGGTTAGTGTCACAGATTATGGTATATACTTTGTAGTCAGATATCTCTGAAAGTCCAACACTGCCTTCAGTCTATTTCATATCCTATCAAAACTGTATCTTTTAGTTCATGAGTGGGCTTGGCAAATGACGTGCTTTATTCAAACCATATAAATAATTTTCAGCTTTTTTTGGATTCATTCTATGATTCTAGTCTCATTCTCCATGTTTGGAAGAAGAAATACTTAGATACCCTCCTAATTGTCAAAACATGCATTCTATTTATGTGCCTTTTGTCACTTCTGTCTTATCCTGAAGAGATATAAGAACAGTCTGCAAAAGCCTTTTAGTTTTAGGAACCAACTTTATTAGGTTTTTTAAAAACCCTTGTAAAACAGAAGTAGTAGCTCCTGAAAATTGGCATAAGAATTCTAATATTGGAAAAGAATGGGGTAAAAGAAATAAGTATTTCTATTCTTATCAGTATGGCTCTGACCTCAGTCAAGAGATTAAATATTTCTTATGAGACTTCATTAATCAGAAACTGAAAATCTTTAATGCAGTCAAGTGGGGTTAAAGGAAAGCAGGTTTTGCCTGACAAAATTATATGCAATGATATATTTAAAAGCAGACAAGGGGTGCTGGAAATCAGTGGCCTTAAAAATGTGATACAATTTTAAAATTATACAGCCTAGAGTAGAAGTTGGTTGATGCCTCCCAAATTAATTTTAAAGGGTATATGGGCACCTACAGGGTGTATTTTAAGTGATCCTCTGAGAGCATTGATTTTATAATGAAACACCCAGAGAATGCAGTGCATCTTTTGGCCTAAAAGAAGAGTTCTGAGATGGTCACATTCTGAAGTATGATAGAATAAACAAAAACCTGACACTAGAAAACTGTTTAGTCTCATCAATATAACATACCCCTGGAAGCTGAAAATCTTTTTCAGGCCAATGTTTACCAGGCAGAGCTTTAATGGTGCAGGTAGTCTTTCTTGTGTTGGGACAACATCCTAGTGGCTGTTGTGATGGTTTTCTGCTGACCTTGCAATGATAAAGCCTCCATGGACAGGTATTGCATTTCCTTTTGGGAAGGGAAACGGAATCTTGCGATTTCAACGGGGACCAATAGGGGAATCTTTGGTGCTGTCCCTGCACTTGATGGCATGCCATGCCTTTCGATGGCTTTGACTTTGGGAAAGATTTTTTTTTTTCTTTTTTTTTCATCCATGCCATGTCTCTTATATCTTCCCCTCCAAGTTGTGTCTTCCTCCTTGACTTTTTCCTCTGCTTTTGCTATGTGTCTGAGCTTAGTTTTGGCATGTTTTGGTTTTTTGCACTGCTCTGATTTAATCCCGGTCCATTTTCATATGGTCACTAAATTGCCCAAATTTCCCAAATTTTCTTTTTTTTCTCCTCCAATTGCAATTCCTTTGATGGTATCTCCATTCCAGTGTGTTTCTAAGTCCTTCTTTTATCTTTTGGCCTTCAGCGGGGATCAATTGTGGCAAACTTTGCTGCATGTCCCTGCCCTTGATGGCATGCTGTGCCTTTTGATGGCTATGACTTTGGGGAAGGTTTTTTTCTTTTTTTTTTTTTTTAAGTATCCATGCTATGTCCCTCATATCTTCCCCTCCAAGGTTTGTCTTCCTCCTTGACTTTTTCCCCTGCTTTTGCAACATCTGTGAGCTTTGTTTTGGCATGTTTTGATCCTTTGTACTGTGCTGCAGGTAATACTTGTCCATTTTCTTGTTGTCACTGAATTTCCCAATTTTCTTTTTTTTTCTCTTCACTTGTAATTCCTTTGATGATATCTGCATTCCAGAGTGTTTTTAAGTCCTCCTTTTCTTTTTGCAGGATTTCAATGGGGATGAATTTTGGCAAGTTTTGATGCATGTTTCTGCACTTGATGGCATCCCATGCCTTTTGATGGCTTTCGTTTTTGCGACAATATTTTATTTTTTGTTTTCAGTGTCAATGCAATGCCCCTCATATCTTTCCCTCCAAGTTTTGTCTCCCTCCTTGACTTTTTCCCCTGCCTTTACAACATCTGTGAGCCTAGTTTTGGCTTGTTTTCAGCCTTTGTACTACACCTGTTGTAATCCTGGTCCATTTTCTTGCTGTCACTAAATTTCCTTATTTTCTTTTTTTTCAATTATGTTTCCTTTGATCCTCTCTCCATTCCAGTGTGTTTGTAAGTCCTTCTTTTCTGTTTGCAGGATTTCCATGTGGATGAATTTTGGCAAGCTTTTGTGCTTGTCTCTGCGCTTGATGGCATCCCATGCCTTTTGATGCCTTTCTCTTTGGCGACAAATTTTGTATTTTTTTTTCCCAGTATCCATATAATGTTTCTTGTATCTTCCCCTCAAAGTTTTGTCTTCATCCTTGCGTCCTTTCCCGTGCCTTTGCAGCATCTGTGAGCTTAGTTTTGGTGTGTTTTGGTTGTTTGCCCTGCTCCTGATTTCTTCACAGACCATTTTCTGCTAGTCACTAAATGTCTCAATTTTCTGTTTTTTTGGTTTCTTATTTTTTCAGTTGCATTTCATTTGATCCTATCTCCTTTCCTATGTGTTTGTAAGCCTTTTTTTTTTGCTTTGCAAGTTTCCATTTCCCTTCCTGGTAGCTTGGTCTGTAGTAGCAGCAGACTGTTTCTTGGAACAGGATTGTGTTATGGTGCAGCGTTCTGCAAATATTCAGTACCCATTGAAAAGAAACTACATGGGACTCCAAATATTCCTCTTATGTAAATTGTCCCTTGTTTCATCTATTACCCATTATTTCTCTCCCCTTTGCACAAGATTTATGCCAACATAGGACACCACCAAAAGAGAGTTTAGAAGTCCCTAGAAATGTTAATCTTGCAATGATGCCTTTCTGCTTTCTCCAGGAGGACCATTTTTGCTGTTTCTTTCTCCAGCTCCAGTGGGAAAGGGCCTGGAGACCTATCTTTATCTCACCCAAGAAAACACAGTGCTTTTTTATCCATTTTAAGGGCTCTGCAGCATTACCTAGTTGCTGTTTTAGAACTCTTACCTCTTACTGGATTAGTGGCAGTGTTCTTCTCCAAGAGCTAATAGAGAAAAAATATTTTAGATAATAGATGATGTCTGAATTTCTGCTGCAGAAATTAACCTTGAAGTCTGGCATGTATGCTTTACTTGAGAAGTATATTGATAATTAATATCTGGGCAATTTTACAACTGAAAAGGCATGAAAAAAATCAACTTTAGAAATAGATAAATACATGTCTAATTGATATTGTGAAAGTAAAAGTGTGGTTATATCAATTACAGTTAAGTTATATATCCAAGCCCAATGAAACATATATAGAAAACAATTTCTGCATTTGGTGAAAAGTTGCCTTAATTTTCCTTGTGATCCACATATTACAATGTCTCAACAGTATAAATGTATATATTAATATTAATAATTTCCCTAAGGTCATACATGTAATGGATGTGGTAATTCTCTTAGAATAGCATGAATAATTCAATTTAGTTTGTGGATTTTTTGCTGCATTTTTTAGCATGTTATCTTGAACCATTACTTGCCCAAGCAGATTGTTGATTCTTGTGTACCTTGGTTCAGAGGGCTGGAATGAGGCCTACTAATTTTGTCTTTAAAACATTCAACAGAGGGTTATTCTGACTTTGTAGCAGGAGTTGTGTGTTCATTATACATAACACTAGTAACAAATAGGATAGCTGTCAGTCCAGATTAGAATCCAAAGATGTTTCTACGGAGCTCTTCACTTTTGTGTGTGACTTCTGTCAACTTCTCTTTCTCATTTCTGCTTGATGTTAGGGAGAAAGAGTGAAAGGATGTTTATTCGTTTCTCACAGCAGCGCTCCCCAACATACGTCTTCAGGGTTGTGTTTCTTAAGGTAACAATTGCCAAAGGTTCAGCAGATCTTTCTCAGTGTATTGGCAAGCTGTTGCACCACTTTTAGTGAAATCTTTTCCTTCATGGTGGAAGTATAATGGAAAATATGACAATTATAGTGGAATACATCACTGGAAAGAAGTAGTTAGCAGGGGAATGACAGGACTGTGGGAGGTAGTCATCCACCTTGGCAGTCCCTTCAGAAAATGACCAAATGAGGGAATAATGTGCTGATAGAACCAAAACTTCATTTGTAATTTTTTTTCGGTCTCAGGTGGAGCCTATGTGTTTTTTAATACAGTCTTCTATTTCTTTTGATGTAATCTTTAAGAAAAAATTGTGGGAGGACATCAAGTTACTGTCCTGTCTTAGTTAAACAAATGTCTTGGTCTTGACCCTTTTGGAATTCATAAAGCTGGAGGATTTGCTATTGCTTTTTTTTGCAACAGTTAGAAAAAAGATGTAGTATTATGCTATTAGTAGAAAATTGATCCCAAATATGATAAATCATTATAATTTAAGAATCAAAATAAGTTTTATTGAAAATGTTTCAATTTTTTGGTTTTTTATTTGATGCTTAATAAGAAAATCAAACAGAAATATTTATCTTGAAAATATTTATTCTACAGTTTTGTGGACTTTTTTGTTTCATTGGTTTTGTTTGTTGCTTGGTTGGTGTGTTTGGGTAATTTTGTTTGGTTTTGTTTTGGTATTTTTTCCCCAATAGCCCCATTACCTCCTCCACTTCTTGCAGAGAAAAACATGTCTGAATTCAGGCTTTACTTGAATGTGGGAGATTGGCACATCTTTGCATTGTGTATTCCCGTTTTGTTCATTTGACAAGATTCTACCAGAGTACCACTTCTTAAAGTTTGGACACTTTATGAACCTAAATATATAATTTTCTGCTTTTGAAATAGAAATTCAGATCTCTTGTCTGTAAAATATTAAGGTGATTAATTCTTTCTTCCTCTTCACTTTTTAGTCCAACATCTTTCATCAGCATTCTTGATAGTAGCAATCAATGCAGTCCTTGATAGGTTCTTTGGGAAAAGTTGTGTTGTTTATGGTGTGTGTTGCATTCCTCCCCATGATCTGCTTTTTTTTTCCTGCCTTTTTTTTTTGTTTTCCTTGCTACCTTCTGTAAGCTTTTTCCAAATGAAGGTGATGAGTTGCTCTTCAAAACAATCTTTTTGTTCCCCAAAAACTTGTATTTGTCCTCATTAGCAGCAGCCTGAGCAAGGCAAATAGCCTTTCCTCAGCAGCTCTGACACATTCACAAAAATATAGTTTACAGGTACTAATTGGTGAATACAAAAATGAAGGGCGTGCATCCATCACAGTTCACAATGGTGTCCTAAACAAGACAGAAGCTCCCAGAATTGGATGTCATTGGGCCCAAATGGACATTATTGAAAATGAATGGTTGTTTGGAAACAACACAACTCTGGACATTAAGCATGTAGGGAGGGACCTGTTTTGCCCAAGAACCAGGGCAAGCTGGAAAGCTAGCAAGGAGGTTTGCTGCTAAAATTGTATTGTTATGAGCATTTCATAAAATACTGCACTACAAAGAGGTTTTTCAGAGTCACCAGATAGCTTGTTCTGACAATTTTTCAGTAAAGATAGCTGCAGGCGCTGTGCTAGTCAGTCAACAAAATTTGGATTGTGTTTTAGAGAGAAAAAAGAAGAAGCAGATACTGGACTGTCCATACAAATGTGAAGCAGAAAAAATGCCCTGAAGAAGCTCACACAAACACTTGAAATAAGAGATAATAAAGGAGGTCTGTAGTTCCTGTAGTCTTGATTTACAACTAGGTTGGTTACGTATGTGTAAAAAAATAAAACACATATAAAAGGATGGTTTTGAAGCATAAAAACAGTGAATTAATCAATTTTTAAAATGTCTAAATAGGGATTTGCAACATTTATCAAGACATTGAAATGCTTATAATAGTCTTATGTATATCTCTGTTGGATCAGCTATAAAAATTATTTTCATACAGTAATAGCTGATGTGCTATTAGATGTTCAAGTTTTCAGGTTGGGAATCTAGTTCTCAGCAACCCTGTATCTTCTGGCTGTCTTTATGGAATGGTATGTATATTTGAACATGTTGTCTTTTTATTATGTTCCAAAATAATTTTGGCTTAATAATCAGTTTCAAACATTATTTTCTTTAACTCTGTCTGAATCTCTTAATTATAATTTAGTTAGGAAGCTATTTCAGCCTTTATTCTGATGCAGCATTGCTTATAGTCCCTCTTCAGAGGCCACTTGGAAAGATGAGGTATGAGTTTTTTCTAATTAGATACAAAAAGTAGTCAGCTGAAAAGTATTCATCTAATGACTCTGATGCTTTAAGGCTTGAGCAGAGATTTTTTTAAATATAACATAGCAATATATTATAATTATGTAGCAATAAGTTGCTTTGTTTCTGAAAATTGTCATGTTTCAAGTCATTGTTGATCATCTATTCAAATGGGGCATGATAACAACTCTGATCTAGAGTAGATAATTTTTCAAGTTTAGCAGTGTGCCTTGCCAGAATTTTTTTTAAGTCTCTGCATTTTATGATCACTTATTAGTATTTTAGATGGGCTGAAGTAGTGAATTTTATTTTTAAAATTAGGACAAAAATCAAGAAAGGGGGAAGTGATTTAAAGTGGTCACCTTAAAAAGCAGAGATAGGCTTGAATTCTGGAAATACTAGTTGATATGATAGAAAATGAAAGAGCAAGAAATTAGGAAGATGTGAAATTAGTTGGTTTTTTTGGATGACATTGGTAAGGTTTAAAGAGGTGCTGTCAATGATGAAGTTGGATTGGGTCCTGAAATTGTGGTATTGGAAAGCTATAGCAGACAGCTTGGGTCCAGATAATGTTGTCCAGCTAATGAACCTGACATATAGTTGAAATTCTGGAATTCTTGAATTTTTTAAGTTGGGAAAAACTGGGGAGAATAACGGAAGAAAGACGGAAATAAAATTAGGAAGAAGTTGATTTTATTTATTTATTGTGTTTTTCTAATTAGTGTTACATAAGAGATCCTGTGCTTCAACAGGTAAAGCTAAAATGATAATTTTGCTCAGAACAGAGATCTCTGTAAAGGGACAGTTTAGATACATAATAGTGACATAAGAAGACTGGTATATTTTGCTTCTTAGGAGAGACTGATTCTGTCACCATCTTTATAGCATAAGTGTGTACTTGAATAAATGTATAAAATATTGGGGGGCTGCCATGAAAAATTTGTGGCTGCTTCCATATAATCAATAAAGAGGAAGGAATTTTATATATACATACATACACCTATATATATAGAAATATGTAAATAACAATGTACAACAGTCTCTGAAGTGTAAAGTTATATGGATTTTTTTGTAAATGAACTTCTTTAAGCCAAATAAAATGTGTGAGAGAATTTTGTAGCTTTGTCATAGTCTTACAAATAATTTTTGGACTTCTGAGAGAAAAGATAATAATCATTGCACACAATAGCTCTGTTTCTTTCCTGTAGGTACCACTTGGTGAGGTTTTCCTTCTTACATATCAAGAGTAATTATTTGTCTTGTATTCCCATATCAGTTTGTTTATGGGAAGACTTCAGAGGACGAACTTCTATGCTTAAAAAAAAATACAGTTAATATGCTGTTTGTTAGAGAAAAACATTCTTCTGAAGTTTAGTGGCCCTTAATGATGTGTTTCTGTTGTCATGGAAATGAGGATTTTTTTATTTTTTTGTAGGTTTATTTGTTCTGCTTTTGCTTTTTATAGCATTCCTTTTATAAATTTAGCTTCATACTGGCAGTGTTGTGCTTCAGAAAAGAAAAGCTATACTTCCTTTATCATCCTTTTACTTCCCTTTACTTCCCTACTTCCCCTCTACGTCCACTAGAGTTTGAAGGCTAAAAGGCTGAGAAAGAAACAAATATTGGGAGATAAGAAGATATCTCCCAATATCTTGGGAGTGTGTACTTCACCTTGTAGATTAGAGTCTCAATCTGGCAGGAAAAAGAAGGCATCGTTACCATGAAGCATGCAGTGGTAAAGTAAAAAATTGGATTGGACTAAATACTAGATATTGTTAACACTTTCCATCTCATACAGATGTAAGTTGCAAAGTTACTGATGGAGGCCATGAGAGCAATCCAGTTTTTACTGTGTCTGTTTTCTGTCATTGACTGAACAGGAGTTTTTTTCCTTTGTGTTTAAATACAGTGTCATGTTTTTTACAGTTCTTTCGTACTTGTTTTTTCTGGGTCTTGATGATAAGAAAAATGATTCAAACATAAATGTGGTTAATGCTATTTACAGAATAATTAGAAAGTGACTTTAATGTGTTAATCCTATGTCAATTCTGATGCCAGGAGCCCCTGAGGCCTGTCAGCATCAGACAGACTTCTTCAAGATGTCCATGACACATTGCACAGAATTTCCCTCTGTTGAGGTTCAATGTATCTGACCACCTGCCATGCTTTTATATTTTTCTTCCTCACCAATAAATTTATCAGTTAAAAATGTTTCATCACAATAAAACCAATAATTTGTGATCTAATGAGTGTGAAATGTCCACGAAGGACATGCAATGCACGTCAGAACATCAGACAGGACCATCTGCACATCCTCCTGTAACACCTGCAAGCTACCAAGGCAGGACAGAGCATGGGGTCATTCAGCGGCCACTTGGAATGACATATGGGTACTAGCTGGGGAGGCTTAGCTGGCTCAGCATATACCTCAGGAGCACTAATTCCTCATTATGTCTTCAGAATGGTTCCCCCATTGCAGTTTTTCTGTAGGTATATGTTCAAATGAGCTGAAGCACTGTAAGCAAGTGATTTCTGCAATAATAAGCACATAAACATTTTTGTTTTTTTCTCTCTCAGAGACAGAGAGAAAACATGATTCAGGTTGTGAATATTTTGAGCCTCTGCTCTGAAGACACAGGTTCCTCTCTTCCAAGAGAAGGTGGGAAATGTTAAAAGAGATGATACTTGAGAAGCAAGTATCATCTCTTTTGCATAGTGTCTTCTACCATGGGAGAACCTTCATTTTGCATCTACCATTGGTTTTGCTCAGATATATCTCATCCTTCCATCCAAAGTTCATATTATAGTGAAATAGATATGCAGTGAGTGACAGCTGCAGCTGGGTTCCTAACAGGTAGATCTTGCAAACTTATAAGTTACTATAGTCTGCTTAGGAAAATGTGGGGAAAAATCTGCAAAACCCATCTGTGTCTAAGGTAACTTCTACTCTTTCTCAAATCTTTAGTTGCATGCTGTGCCTCTAGTAAAGTCACTTTTCAAAAAAAGGGGTTTTTTTGCCTTCTCAGAGTACTTAATTTTTTAGCTGTCCTGGTCATTTCTTTTTTATCAAGTTTCCTTATTTTTAGGGTTCCCCATATGAACTTTAGTAAAACAATGATTGATATGCTCTGTTCTTTTTCTCTGTTTTCTCATAGCTTTTCTGTGGGTTGCTGTATATTTTGAAATCTGATGTCTCAGTGTCTCGCTGATTGTTTTCTTCTCTATTAACGTACTCAGTTCATCAGTGTCTTCATCCAGTGCAAAACTATATTTACATTTTAATATATGTAAATTTCTCTTTCTCTTTAAAAATAAATGAAACAAAGATATGATGTTTTGATGTTTGTTATTATTACAGGTATGAACAAAATATTTTAAAAAAGGAAAAAATCTTGTTAGTGCAGGATAATTAAAAAAAGCACATAGCAAGTTGTACTTTATTAAACATATCCTTCAAAAATTATGCATGTGGTTAATTCACACCTGAACATCTGAGATTACTTCTTTTAGGTTTTATGTGCTAAGTATACAAAATATTTTTTTAAGTGATAAGGACATAGTTTTTGGAATAGATATGCATTGTTATAGTCTACACTGCTAGCAGATCTATTTAGAAATACAAAAAATCTTCATGATTATAAGGCATTACACAGTTCAGAGAACAGTGTTCATTTTGCTGTGATGCAAACTTGAATTCTTAGTGGTAAAATAATAGTAGAATAACTGTCATGAACATAATAACATCTAAAAAGTGCTGATTTTTATTCAGCCCAGATTTTTCCATTATTTGGACCATAGTCTGAGAGACAGGCTAGTAGACTTCCTGAGAATCCATTACCAGAGTAAGTGCTGGCTTTACAATTATTATATTTATACGAGGATTAGTGGAAAAAATATTATGTGATGCTTTGCTAAAATTCCTACAGCGTAGGGTGTATGTCTTAATAGGTGTAAAGAGGGCTTAGAGAAATCTGATATTTAAAACATATCTAAACCAGTAATCAGTTTACTTCTGTTAGAGTAAACGTGATAATTCAGGAAATGTGGTCTTGTTTGCCATGTTTTAACCATCTGACAGCTTTTACTCTTTGTGGGAACCTTTTTTTTCCTTTTGGTCATCTGAAAACTGATCTGTAATCCATTTATGTGATTTAGTTTTCCAGATTAGGACGATCCTCTAATTATGTTGTATTAAGAGATTGCAATTAGAATTTGTAATGGAATCTTAGCTTGAATACCACCCAAAATGTGTCGCTTCAAAAAAAAAAAAAAAGTTTTGCTAATCTTTATTTCCCCTACTTGTCCTGTTGTAATGTTGCTCTATAATAAAAATATTGAGTGCTACTTTGAATCTTTCAAAGGCAGTAAGTAACAGAGATTAAAAAAGGGATTACAGGATCCAGGGAGTTCACTGAACCAGCATCACTAAACCAGTGCTCACAGAAGATATTTATAAACTGTTCTTTTTTAGCCTGTAATTGAACACTCAGTTTCAGTTATGGTTTTTAAATCTCTTTCTCTGATTTCCTAGGATGATAAAGGGGTGGGATGAGGGGTGCAGTGTATGTTCTGTCAGGACATGATTTACATGCCTTTTGTTGAGGGACATGTATATATATATATATATTGCGTAAAGGTCTCACTTGTTGGACACTTTGCACCTGAATAGAAATGCATAGGAGTGTATATATGTATGTATGGGTGTGTTTATACACATAAATCTACATATATATATACACATACATGCACAAATAGATATATAGGTGCACTTCATCTCTAATTCGAACAGTGTTAGAAGTCTGCAGTTTTTCTCTTTAAAAAATAATTTTTTGGTTTTTCTTTGGCACAAAAGTTTCTTTAGAAACTAGAAAATAGATTACTTACATTTGTTGCATTGAAGCTATAAGAGACAGGCATACATTGCTCATTAGGGGGTATGGTAACAAGTGGAAAGTTTGCTGGTACTGTTATAAGCAGAGTCTCACTTCTATTATTTTACAAATTGTATATTTGTGATCTCTCAAGTTTTAAAGCATAAGGCAACTAAAATTTCCATTATAATAATCATTAAACATCTACGATTTTTCAGCTTGACAATTATCCATAAGTCATATGTTTTCTATGCCAATGGGAGGACCCACCCAGCAGCCTTTTGTCAGCCTTTTGTTTATTTATCTTTTTTTTTTTCACTCAACTGTTATTCTCCCTTTTCTGGCTTGTTTTTACTTTCTTGTTCCTTTCAGAGCTTGGATGAAATGGATGCAGTTGGAGAAAAGTCAAGTGTTAGCAAAACTGTAGTTGGCATCTACTCAAACAATCTACACTAACTGATACCTGTATCTCACTTCAGTGCTTGGTAAAATCATGGAGGAGATCATTCTGAGCATTACTGAAAAACATCTCAGTCATCATCACAGCTAGTACAGGTTCATGAGGGGAAAGTCCTGCTTATCAAACCTGATGACATCCTTTTATGACAAGGTAGCCCACCAATTAAAGAAGGGAAGTCAGTGGATACAATATTTTTGTATTACAGTAAGGCTTTTGATAGTGTCTCTCACGGGATCCTTCTAGACAAAATGTCCAGCACACAGCTGGATAAGGACATCAATGCAGCAGATAAGCAACTGGCTCATGGGTCAGGCACAAAGGGTTACAGGGAACAGGGTGGCATCAGACTGGGGACATCTTCATTAATGCCTTGTATTCAGGACTCAAAAGAGTACTAAGTGTGCAGATGCTAGTAAATTTGGATTTAAGGAAGGCAAAGCCGGATCCTGAACCTTGGAAGTGTCAACTGTAGATGTACATACAAACTGGGAAATGAGAGGCTGGAGAGCAGCACCATGGAGAGACAGCTGAGGGTCATCATCGATGACAAGTGGAAGCAGAGTCAGCAGTGCCCTACCAACCTGGAGGGCAGCCCTGTCCTGGGGAGCAGGACAGGCACAGCATCACCAGCCAGGCAAGGGAGGGGATTGTCCCACTCTGCTCTGCACTGGCGCAGCCTCACCTCCAGGGCTGGGGGCAGTTTTGGGATGTAAGAGGTGTATAAAGCTCTTAGAGAGCATTCAAAGGAGAGCTACAAAGATGGTGAAGAGCATTGAGTGGAAGCCTTATGAGGAGCAGCTGAGGTCACTTGCTCTGTTCAGCTTAGATAACAGAATACTGAGGGGAGACCTCATTGCAGTTTGTAACTTCCTTGTAACCAGTGGTGGAACCTGAGGAAATGGTCTGAAGTTGTGTCACAGGTGGTTTAGGTTGGAATTAGGAAAAGATTCTTCACCCAGAGGATGGTTGAGCACTGGAACAGTCTCCCCAGGGAAGTGGTCACAGCACAAACCTGACAGACTTCAAGAGGCATTTGAACAATTGTCTCAGACACATGGTGTGTGTCTTGGGGCTATCATGTACAGGAACAGGAGATGGACTTGATGATCCTTTCCAGCAAAAGATATTCTGATCCTATGTCTTGTGTTGTCTAAAAGTCTTAACTGTAAAGATTGTTTTGTGTCAAATAATGAACAAAGCCAATGCCTAAACTAGAATAATGGAGAGATAACTTTAAATTAATCAGCTTGGGTAGTGCAGTTAGACAGTTGGATAGGTTATTATTCTGTATTTTGTGTGCTGTACTCATGCAGGAACTTGGCAATTTGTTCTGTGTTGTGATTTTGTGGAGAAACTGTAGAATCTGAAGTGAAAAGCAGAAGTGGATGAATTATAGACATGCCCTTCATGAACCGTAAATCAGCTCCTTCATCTGCACCTTGCAGGCAGGACTTGGGTAACAAAATAGCAAACCTTAAGGTAAGATTTAAACATAATTGTGTTTTAATGATGCCTTGAATTTAGTCCCTTACACTAGCACATGGTGAACTGTGCTAGAAGTGAGGGATCATGAATTCAGTCATCCTGTGTGATGCTTGTGTTTCCCAACAGGAATGGTCAAGCTCTTTCTTTCTATTAAGTAGGAGCAAGATATGACTGATAGTGAGAACTGTTTTGAAGCATTCTTGTCTGTGCATTTTTATCTTTAGTCCCTCTCTTACTTTATTTCTATACTGTCATATTAATTTTTTCTTGTTACAGTTATTGTATGTTATATATGTGTTGTGTATTCTTCTGTGCCCAGCTGCCTTCTTAGCTAGTAACTTAGGAGCCCTTGTCAAAATGAAGGACTATACCGTGTACTACCTTTTGAACTCATCAGAACATGCTTTCAGACATGCCTCAAACTTTGAAGACAAGGCAGAAACTCTATGGAGCCAAAGAGAAACTTGAATGCTTTAATAGACCAATAACCTCCAATAGAACAGAGGCACATAGGGAAATACACATACTGTTGTTGCATGTTGGATGGATAGTATTTTTAATCACAGTTTTTTGGCTCCATAAGACTGCTTGGAAAGGAAGAGAAAAGAGGGTTTGGCTGTAAATAATTCTTCCATTCATCAGACCCCAAAATTGTGAAGATATTTGAATGAGCACTTTGATGTACAAAGACCACAAAAGTCAAGGGGATCTCAGAGCACATTAAGATGTGAAATCTCTCAGCAAACATGATTACAGCTTTAAATAATTAAGTGATTAAAATTCAGAAGGGTCTAATGTGGTCATTTAGTCCAAACTCCTGCATAATGCAAGTATTACTCAGAGAAATCCTATGACCTAATTAAATTAAAGGTTATATTTTAAAAATATATATAATGTTTTTATAAATTAATTTTAAAAATAAATTAAGCTAAGAAAATACAGATTAAGATTTAGTTTTGTATGTGTGTGTGGGTCCAAGAATCCAATCTTGGCTAATTTCTCTATTGTTTGGAAGAAATAATTTGAATATAATTTCTATTCACCAATGCCTAGTTTCAAATTCCACTAAGATCAACTTAACTTTAACAACTTCCCATTAGATCTGTTTTCTTGTAGATATTCTGGTGTGATGTAGGTGCCCCTTACCTTCATTCTTAAATATACCATACTAACACTGTACATTTTTAAATTGAAGGTGTGCCTGTGGCCAGTTTTAAAGTACTTCCAGTTTTCAGCAGCAACTTTACATTGATGGCACCAAAACCTATATGGAATATTTCAGTGATAGTTATATCAGTAGGAAATCTTAGAATACAATCACAGTGATTTAGTTTGGAGAAGACCTCTGAAAATTGTGCAGTCTCAGTCCCCTGATAAAAGCAGAGTCTGGCTAGAACTGTACGTGTTGAGTATGCTACCCTGTGAAATGTTCTTTTTATAATCACTTGATCTAATGTACATCTGTATGAGTGTTTATTAGTATATCCACTTCCTATAGCACTCTCTGGGGTGAAAAAGACCCTGTTGGATGATCTCAACGCTGTGCTTATGTCATGGTGTCCAGTTTTGAAAGGGGATGTGAACAGCTATCAGTTGTTGGGCTTTAAATATACTTACAGTCTTACTGCTAAAGTCTAGAGTATCCATGTGGAGAATCTAGCCATGACATTTAGAAATCTCTATGTAGAAATGTATTATTGGGCATTCATGTTCAGTTCATTGTTCTTCATCAATCTGACAACCAGGAGCATCTTTTCAGAGTTAAACCTTAGCAAATGAGTAGCATATTCCTTCGGGAATATGGACAACTAATTTTGATCCCAAGATATAAAAGGCATAATTTTCTTAGTCTTAGGTATCAAAATGATTGAAGTTCTTCAGAATTTTATAGGAATTATATTGACTGTTAACTAATTTTACTCTGGAAAATTTTACTTGCTTTCAAAAGTAAAACCAGTAAGAATCATGAAACATATTCAGTCAGACTGAAGGTTTTAAATTACAGATGATACTTACAATAGCTCCAGTAATAGTCTGGAAGTATATTAAGATTGGTATTCTGAATCAGAAGTACTGTTAATAATTTTTTATTATCTTTCTCCTCTTGATCGATATAGCGTATATGAAATATATATTTGAATACTGATATGAGCAGGTTACTTCTTATCTCTTGTGTTTTAAGTCTGGATATCATATGCAGTGGTGAAAGATCTTCTCAGTGAAGGAAATTTTTTAACCAGATGAGACTTTTACAAAAAGGTTAATTTTCTGAATATGATAACGATGTTAGTGTTTATTAGTATGAACATAATGAGAATAGATGCAAGGAGCTTGTCTTCTCGCTCTCCTCTTCAATAAAATTTCTGTTTCTAGATATGTTAGAATATAGAGGAATGCAGAAAGAAATGAAAATAAATTAAGGTCATCAAGGAAAGGATGTCCATTATTTTTCTGTCAAATGTAAGAGCCAGACTTGTGCACAAAAAATAGTGAGACTTATTTCTATCAGGTGAAGCCCTGTACTGAATTTTTTTAGGCTGTATGACCATCCTGCCATCTCTTGATAGCTGCCAGTTTTAAACTGGTAGTTTGTTCCTCTAGTGAATGTTATTTCCTCAGAAAAAGTAATTATTGGGAATTAGTGGAACTATGCAAATCCCATCAATGGGGTAAGCAACAATATTCTGCTAACATTACATTTTGCCTTCTACTTTCTTCCTTCCTCTCTTAACATTCCATTTCCCCACTAATTCTGATGGTTTTCATGTCATTAGGCATTTCTCCTTTCCCTGGACACTTGTGTAAGTGTCTGCTATGAGTTAAACTCAGGGCCATGTGCTCTTGTTTTATTATTCTGTAAGTATCTCACAAAGTTGTAGATATGAAATATAGATCCCAGAGCAGACATTTAGAGACATTTTGGAAGTCTTAAACCTTCCCAATGCTTCCTTCAACACCTTTTTGTTGGGATATTCCAAAGACAAAATATGACGTGCCATTATTTTATAGTTAGATTTCTATTTTAAATATAAAATATAAAATGTGGAGCACTCTAAATAGAAAATTGAAGCATCAGTTTTAATTCTTCTGTGTGTGTTTTCCAGATTTCTATAATCTATTGCCTAATTTACATAAAATAATTACTACCTGCGCATCTACATTAGTGTTTAGGTGAATTTAGGAGTGAATTTTTAAAATGTATGTCCTACTTTTCCTCTCCTACTGAATTTTTTTGCATCATAGAATATTCTCTAAGAACATAAATTGTTTTTATAATTTATGTTTTCATAAATGTTTTTATAGATGCATCATATTTTTTCATGTAATGAAACCAGAGCATGCTTTCCAGGAGTGAGCGGAACACCGCTCCAGCTGATGAAGGGCAGTCTGTCTGTGGGACCTGACTGGCGTTAGTCCAAATTGAATTCCCTTGAAGCACAAAGAACACATATTGCTTCACTCCCCATATCCATCACAACTTTCTCCTGCAGTCAGAGGCAAAATAGCTGAAGTAATCTGAGCTGGCTTTTGATTTTTCTTCCTTGGTTATTGAGGTAGTAGTATGAGCAACATAAATAATTTTGTGCTTTTAAATTATATATTCATAATCCAGTTTATTATGTTGTCATGATCAAGACATCACTGTGCCACAGCATTATCATTATTATGTCACTGAAAATCGATAGGACTGAAGGATGGAATGGTAAACTGATTTGAAGGCCATACAAAACTGGGAGTAAAAGTCAGGTGTTTGTCATGCTGTTTAAAGCTGTAAGTGCTCAGCTACATTTTATAATATCATAATGGACACCAGGGGATCCCTTAATGTCATCAGCTTCCAATTATTCTCTTGATTAACTGTTTATTTAGTCTCATTATACAGTTGGATGTTCTGTCTTGCCTTGCCATTTACAATTGGCATGGTTGTCCAATGATCACTTGCACTAATAATCTCATTTCACATTAAAAGGGAATTTTAGGCAGTTGAATGTAGTTTGCTACATTTGCTAACATAGCTCTTTTCTGTGCTAGAAGTGTTTCCAGAAACAGAAGCTTGTGTAGTTTCTCTGTACAGTTTTAAAGTAGCTTATCACTGGTGGTAAATATGTTTCCCAGTATACTGAAGAAAGAAAGCCTCTGTGATTGCTGCTTAGAAAGTCACATATAGTTGGCATTTTCTGCTTTGGTTTGTTATTCTATGTAAGACTTGCAGATCTTTTCTGTTATTTGGCTTTAGGATTAACATCTATTCATAATTTAATCTTGAAAGGTCCTTGGAGCAGTTCTAAAGAAACATTCAGGAGACAGATTTATGTTTTAACCCTTGTTAACAAAGTGCAGTTAAATATGAAAGAAGCTTGCATGAAATCTCTTTCACATTCTCTCTGTTGCTCACTGTCACACAAGCTGTGTGGATGACCAGTTAACAGCACCTGAAACTAAGCAGAGTTCTCTGAAGAAGGAGCTTTGGCACTTACATAGCTTGGAGGAGTTGCTGTTTAACAGGAGGAGCTGTCAGCATCTTCATTAACAGTAGTATTTACAATGAAAAATAGAGTATTGCAGGGGTGGGAATAAAACTTGAAGCCATTTTTTGTCAATGTTACACTTTGTTTCATCAATTACAGTGACTTCATCTTAACCTTTGGCATGTGAGTGTAGTAGTCTTTTTAGGAAGTTAAAAATCCTGTCATTAAAATTAAGGTGTGTGTGAACCTGATGTGAAAATGACCATAATGGGAAGTAAGATTCATTCAGCTCAACGTCTCATATATTTGTGCCAAAAGCATTCTGCCTTGGAAGTAGTATAAGAAATGGCTAAAACTTTTTCAACAAAATATTCCTCTACTCCTTAGTAATTTGCAGTTCAGTGATTTCATATCCATGAATCCTTGTGATTCAGATTCTCCTTGTTATTTTGTTGGGTTCTTTTCCCCCTCTACAACAGCCTGCTACAACAAGTTTCCACAACTTAAATACATGCTGTATAATATGCCTTTGTTTACTTCTGAGCCTACTTTCTTTGCAGTCCTGTCCCTTTGTTGAGCAAGTTGTTTCTTCCTGACCCTTTTATGCCACTCAAGTTTGTGCCATCTTTATTGTATCTTCTCCCAGTTACCTCTTTCCAACCTTTATTCTTTTTGTTTCCTATTATGTTTGAAAAAAGTTTGTATGTTTGTTTCAAGGAACAAAGTAATTTGGTTTCATCAGTGACCTATATTTCCATTGTTGCAAACATCCCTGTTGAGGATGTTGGTGATTTCAAATATTTGGTGCTATTGAGAAATGCAACTTAGAAGCAATTTGCCAGCCTAGGTAAAATATTTGCCAGACTGTCTTTGAAATATGAAGATTTGTTAATGCTTATCTAAGAAAAGGTTTTGAAGAGAAAGAATGGCAGAGGAGACTTACACAGGAGATCCATTTTAAAGGAAATATACCTCTCCTAAAAAACTGTCTACAAGAATAATTCCTAAAAAGATGGGAGCTGCTTACATCCTATGGTGCTTGCAGCACTTCTATATGTATAGACCTTATCAATGTGTTGATTTTTAAATCATCAATTAGATCTGAGTAGTAAAACAACTGATAAGTTTTTTTCAGTTATTCCAAAAAATAGAGCCCTAGAAACATGAATTAAAAGGAAAAAAAAAAGTAGGAAATGTGTTGACTTATAAATAATGATTCAGTTAATTATATATATGCATGTAACTTCATACATGATATTTATTCTGATACAAACCAGATTTGAACAGATTTATATGCAAACAGGGTAAAAAACAACAAAAACCCCAACAATAACCCCCCCCCCCAAAAGCCCCTCCCTAAACAAAATCCCAAACAAAACCCAACCAGGCAAAGTAAACAACGGTTTTTGTTTGGGTTTTTTTTGTGGCTCAGAAGGCAAAACTGAGCCAATGTATTTAGATAGCATAAAGTAAATGGATGAGCTATTTATCATATGTTAATAGGAGTATTCAGCCATAGTAGTTTTTATTTTTGTTTAAGTTTTAATCACTTCCCTCAGAAGGATGAGAAGTTAAACCTGCAAAGAAAAATTGGAATTGTGTTCAGTTTGCACTTTTGGTGAAATACTGGAAGTCTTAAAATAATGAGATATTACTCTGTAGACAAAGGTACCAAAATGCTAATTTATTGCTAGACTGCAGCGTCCAATTTGCATTCCAAATCAGACTGCAGAGCTCCCCAAATTAGTAGGTGCCCTCACAGTGTATTTAACCTATGTTTTTCCAGAGCAAACTCCTAGAAGTGTATGTGTCTGTATGTGCTTCCTTGCGTACATACCCACATGTGGTGCTTCACCATTTTAAGATCCGGTTATTTTAAAAGAGCTTTGAAGAAAGCTAATTTGAGATATGAGGAATCAGAAAAAGAGTGGATGCAAGAACTGCTTTAAACCTCTGAACTGCTTCTAAATTCCTGTTTACTGTGACAATGAGGATGTGTACAGTACATAGAATTTGCAGTGATTATTGTCTTGTGTTGAATTGTGCTGGTGTGTGTAAACACATATACACGCAAAATTGTATTGCTATAATGATATTTTTTAGAATACTGTAAGGGCAATAGTGTATGTTTGTGGTTAGTTCCTGATGATACAGATATATGAGAAGAAGAGAAATGAAGAGTCATATTATTCTTAAATGTGCTGATACAGGAGGAGGGGGAGAGGCGGGGGGAGAGAGAGAGAGAGAAAGACAAGTAATACAGCATAAAGAACCCACAGGCATTTGGGCTTTCCCACTTCAGTAGCAAATAGGGGGAATTATGGGTTGGTGGTCTGCTTTCCCTTAGGAGGACACTCCTCCATCTGTTTTCAGTACAGCCTGTTTCCAATTTAAACACAGATTTCAATACAAACCTCGATTTCTTTACTCCATTTTATATGCAAAGTGAGGCTTATGAATCGGTGTCATTGCTATAAGGGCTCAGACCAAATTTCCCCCCAAAATTCACAGGCTGTTCATTTGAATACCTGCTTACAGTGGTACACAATGGGCAGCTTTGAGAAGAAAAATTGATAATCTTCACGGAAGAGTAATTTGAATGAAATTACACTTGACAGCCTGTCTCCAAGCAAACAAGGAGAGTGAGGGAGCCTTAGCTAAGCTCTGAGGACTTGCCTAAGCCTCTGCCGTTGGAGCTTCCCAGGGAAAAAAAATCCACACTTTTTCCTACATCTGACTGAAGCTTTTGATTAATTCTCTGTAGCTGTTTCTAGTGAAGAAAGGTAGCCATGGAAGAGAATATGGAAGAGGGACAAACACAGAAAGGTATTGTGTTAAAATTGCTTTTTCTTTGCATGAAGATAATTATTTTGCTGTTCTTTATTTGCCTTAGCAGCGTGCTGTAAGGTTGGGGAATATCTGTATGTGGCAGATGGGGAAAGACATATTATTTTCATATTATTTACTTCATTTTTTTCTCTGCAGTAGCACATAGCATTAAAAGAGGGACTGCCAGCTGATATCTAGTATAAAAGAATCTAGGTAGCAAATCTTGCATCTATACGAATAATGTTGCGAGCATTTAATGCAGCCTGCTTTCCAGACTAGTCTTTGTTAATGTTCATTTATTTCACGTTTTCACGCTTGTCTAGCTGGGTCAAGGGAGTCTAGTGTGAACTATGAGAGAGCTACTCACACAATATTTGGAGCTGGTTGCAGTTGGATATCTAACAATGTAACCAGTATTTACACCTTGAATGAGAATCCAGTCTGAACAAAGACCTGGGGTATATTTTGTATGTATTAGGCAGTACTGAAATTTCCCTCTGCCTTTTTGCCACTTTGGTTTCGTAATGTGTTGCAGCAGACTTGCTATCATTCCAATATTTGCATGGCATAGATTTGCAGAAATTAATTTTGCAGGCTGCAGCTGAAATTGCTTTAGCAAGATGTACACAGCATGTTCAGAGCATTTCTGTTCCACGGCTTCTGAATGAAAACAACTGAATGTTATGGGATATGTTACACTTAAAAGTCCAATTTAAAGCGATTGTGGACAATTAATTAATGTGTGGATCTTTGGGAGACACAGTGCTTTCAGTCTTTTCACTTAAGTGTTATTCTGTACAAGAGACATAACAATACTGAAAGGAACCAAGGCTTTTTTCATTTTTCTTTACTGCAAGCACAAAGGGTAATCCTTGTGAATATTTGCTGTGTTACATTTTTATTCCTTTCATTTTACATTTTTTTAATTCACTTCTATTCTTTGAGGAGGATATAGGAAGTTGCCAAATAATTTAGCATAAATTGCCTGTAAAGGCATATTTTTCTCCACTGATGCCATATTCTGTTTTTCTGCTCCCTGATCAATCTGCTTCTTACATGTAAATGTCATGCTTTCTCATTATAAGTGACCCATTTAGACAGAATGCAGCTTCGATATGTTTATGGACTTGATCTAGATGCACAGTATATAGTCATGACAATATTAAAAGAGGATATATGTGCTTGCCCCATGTGTATACACACTTATTTTTATAAATAAGTACATTAGTACTTGATTACAGCAGTTTCTTCAGTTGAATTTTATTATTTGTAAATGAAAGCTAGAATAGGAAAGTACAGGACAGGTCAGTTTTTCTGTTTTGTTTTGGTGTGGTTTTTTTTTTTTCCTGAAGGTAAAAATCAATACTTTTACTCTATGATTCAAATTGTTTAGGGTGCTTTACACTTAGAAATAGAACATATGATTTTTTAAAAATTCTGAAATGTGTTCTTTTGCTTCTTAAAACAAGTAAATTGAACTGTGTGACCAAGAAATCAAAATACGTCATTGCTACCAAATGATGTTGCCTGAAGAAACAGTGTGAAATTCAAAATCCCTAAATTCTTATTAGGGAGAGGGGAAAAAAAAAACATGGGGGAAAAAGAAAACACAGAGAAAAAATGGAATTTTTTTTTATATTGAAAGAATTTGTTATTGATAAACTGTGTCCTCATTGTTCATATGATAAGCAGTTGAATGACCAATAGCCACTCAAAATGGTGTGATTAATAGTGTGATTACAACAGCTAACACTACTTACCCCCCACCCCCATTAAAAATGCCATGTGTTCAGCCTTTTTCCCCTTTAGTGGTACCCAGCTGTCGTCACAGACAGTGGCACAAGAATGTTAAAAGCTCACAAATCATATGTATTTTTCCTTATTGGTGTGAAAGGGGATGCTGCTTAGTTTCTGTCACCACACCTGTGAACTTGTCATTTCAAGATGTTGTGTTCCCCTGCTGGGTTATAACAACTTTTAGAATATATTTAGAGTTTCAAGAAAATTTGCAATTCAGGAGGAAAATTAAAAAAATATTTTCAGTTCTGAATTTTTGGAGGCGCTTGACTGTATGATAGGGAAGTATAGGGAGGATTATGAAACCCTGGATCTCCTTAAGTTTTGCATTTTGCACTTGAAAAATATTGACTGGTACTAGTATGGCATGATAGTTCTCTTTCATAGTTTCTAGGGTCTTTTTGCTTTCATTTAGTGTGATCTATCTACTGTGTATTTAATTGATGTCCACAGGATAGTTCCAGGTCATCCAGACCAATTTTGCTAATTGTAGTGTTTCAGATATATGGTAATTCATATATTCTACTTTTCATCCTCCTGCCATCTCGAATGAAAATGTTTCTTTCTTTTTCTTTTCTGATTTATACAAAATCAATGGGAGTATAAATTGTCACTGCTTATCAGCTCCTGTGCTTTTCACAGCAGATGCTTTGAACCTCCCACTGAACAGCATTACGTCTTGCTAGCAGCCATGATGGAAATGAATAACTTCATATTGATGCGTTTCATAAATATGACCAAGATAGCTCTAGCAGATTTGGAAGCCTTTATTTCTGAGAATTTTATCAAATAAGATATAATTAAGTGCAAACATAATTCTTAACACAGTGGCTCCAAATAATGACCTTTTGCCACAGCATGTCTCTCAACATGCTAATATTTAATACTTTTGATTTCTTTATGCCTGTATCTTAGAAAATTATAAGCAGGGAAATACATTCCTTTTTTTTTTCTGAAAGTAATGAATTATTAGAAACACTTCAAAGTAAGGTTCATCTTCTCCCCTCCCCATTTTCTTTCTATTGGCTGCAGAAAGTGTGTTTTCATACTGGCATCACTACCTTTAATATGGTTAAATGAGATAAGGCTGTTGCCCAGCAGTTTTTAAATATAAGGCTGTAAAAATTGAAACTAAGAATAATTTCTATTCATAAAATTCCTGTTTTAAAATTCTGGAAGACTTGCTGTGCCTCCTCCACCCTATTTTTTTCCCCTTTGCTCAGAACTCAGTAAAGGCTGGGGAGGAGGTTTCAAAGGTATTTGCTCTGCAATTATCGCTAGCTGTCCAAGAACTGAAAGTGTGTAGGAAGTCTGTCTCAAATACAAAGTAAATTAACACTAAAATATATTCTAGAAGGTAAAAAGTCATAACATCTCAGAAATACCAACTTGTTCACAATTTCTGTAACACTGACATTATGCTACATACTAGACTTCAAACATACTAAGGCATTTGACTGCAGATTTGCTGTCTGGAAAACCCAAGGTAACTAAACTGGGTTTATTTTTCAAAAAATATCAGGTCCACTAAACGGCAGAAATTTCACTGATGTCTTTAGGGATGCATGCTAATTTTGAAAACCTCATGCATAAATTGCATGTGGCAGTGGTAGGTCTCAGCTGCCAGTGTTTGAAAGACAATGATGTCAAGCTGATAGCTTTATGATGTGGAAAAAGGTATATTTTCAGTCCCTGCATTTCAGGATTTCAGGTCTTCTCTCTGAGATAGCACTAAGACTGCAATGCTGTCCCCAGCCCCAGTTATTCATCCCAATAAAGAACTTTTCAGAGGGCAGGTACGGTAATTTTTTGCACTGTAAGGAACTTGATACAGGGGAGTGAAAGATTATTCACACCACAATCTTTTTCAGAAAAAAAGAGAGATGTTCTGGAGCACAGTAAATCATACCATTTGCACTAAATGGAAGATGAATTTGACTTTTTTAATGATTCAACCATAACTGCATTTTGCAGTTTGAATTCCTATATAAAATAAACTCTTGGGAATGAATGGAGCATCATGTGTTTATAGAGCAGCAAATAGGAGGAAGAGCCTAATTTTACTTAAGCTCTCTTGGCTGTAGTATAGCTAATGCAGTTAAGATTTCACCAGTAGGATAGCAAAAAAAAAAAAAAAAGTAGTATTATTTTGACTACAAATGATTGAATTCCAGAAAATAATGTTTGGCCTGCATTAGCAATATAAGTGGATCTGCAGCCTATTATCAGAGTTTTTTTCATTTGTTGTCACAGCATACCAGCAAAGGAGAGCTTTAAGCAGTGTTGGAAGAAAATCATAAGGAGACTAGGATGTTATCAGTAAAATGTACACACAGCCTCTTGCTTCTTCAGCCATGAGAGAGTAAATTGTTTCCTCTTGCTTCAGTACTTTTTGGAAAATGGCAGACTGACTTAGTAGGATAGTAGAGAGTAGTGAAATGAAATTAAAATTATGAATGAAAATTATGTGTTTTATTTCATATTAAGAAATACCAACAGCCGAACAGTCCAAACACTGCTGACATCTTTTCTAAGTCAGTCTTCTAAATCTTATTTACCTCTAAGAGAGAAGAATTTTCCTTCTCTTTTGACTGCTGTTGCAATGTTGGCTAAAATAAGAGTGAGGAAATCCCAGTATTTTGCACTTTGATTTTGTTTGGTGACAATACTTGTAAATAAAGCAGAGGAGTTATTTTTTGTTCTTTGGTGTAAATGCCACACTGAGTGACAGCCATGCTTGTATCTTCAGTTAGATCCTTTTTATGTTGTTAGCATTCAAAAGGAACTTGGAAATAGTGCTTAAATTTAGCCTTATGAGTAGCAAGGAGCGGACATTTGTGGGCTGATATTCTCCATACAAATCTGCATTTGTAGTGCTTGATTCTTAAAGAAAACATGGTGAGCAGAGGTCAATCTCTGTTTACTTTGGGAATATCTTTTCAACTTAGTAGGCTTAGTTCCCAAGCTTGTGTTCAGATTGGATTTTTGCAAGTTGCTTTAGAGTGGAATGGTCTTAACTTTCATCATGTTTATTGTTTCCTGTCCTTAAAGGTATATGTGTTATAATAAGAGTAACACTCACTCTTATATGTGTTATAATAAGAGTAATACTCATTCTTATATGTGTTATAATAAGAGTAATACTCAGATGAAATACTCACTTAACGGTTACAAAGTCACTAACAGAGTAAATAAATTTCTTTTTTAATTAATGCTAAATATAGAAATAAATTTTAGCATCTGGCAAACTATCTCACTGTATTTCCTGCTTAATATTCCTTAGTAATCAATCAATATTGTTTATTAAGGAAAAATGGAATAACAGTCAATATTAATTTGAAGTTAATTGTTCTAATACTGTAAGAGTTATTCTCCTTTATGTAGTAACTACAGGCTACCTTACTTAATATTCTTACATAAGGAGCCCTGACTCGTAGAGCTGTAATTTGAATATGTTATTATTCAATACATTAGGCTTTTATTCTAAGATAATGATGTAAATAAATTTAGTCTTGCTTGCTTATTTAATCTTTAACATTGAATGTCTCTGTTAATAGCAGAAAACTTTGTATTTCTTACAGGCTTAACATTATACTAGTCCTAGGCATGAAAATCCAGCATTAATAAGACTTAATTATAATTTTATATACACTCTTTCAGGGCAAAAAACATTCCAACTGCCCCAAGGCAGATTGAATCCTTAATTCAATGTGTGAAAATTTAAGTCTTCATGGTTATTTTGATATTTGGATGTCAATTTCATAAATAAGCTATATTAAAAAGATTTTTCATAGGAGATGTAAATGCATAGGAAAAAAGTGTTGAATGTATTTTAAATTATTGATTTACAATAATTAGTGAAAAAAACCCCATCAAAATAGCAATATGAATTTATAAGACACTTTTTTGACAGTTTGTGAAAGTAAAGGCTCACCTTTGGGGAAAAAGGGCTATTCTGGGTTTCCAATTACTCTAAAAATAGGAAATAAGAAGAACAATACTGTAGAGGCAGCAAAATTAAATTTGATTCAGCTGAGTGGTTAGGTTCCTTATGGAGAAGGATTGAGAGATTGTTATACTTAATATACAAATTATTTTCATTTTAGCTTGTGACTGTGCATTAATTTCTGATAAGTACCTTAAACAACTTGGCAGTGTGACTTTGTAACCTGTTTTAAGTAGCCTGCCACTGCAGTAAAATTCAACATAGAAGAATGGAGGAAATGCTACTGGCCTCACATAACCATAATGTTTGCTTTCTTGACAAAATAGTTTTTACCTATTTTTTCTCTCCATATACATAGGTGAGAGTATGCTGTTTCTTCCTAGTGGCTTCATATGGAGGACTGTGTAGAAAATGATAAAAAAACCAACCACGTTTTTGGGCTGTTTTGCCTCATATTTTAAACACTGTGAATGATTTTATAAAATCCATGAAGAATATAGGCAGCTGATAGCCATTAAAAAACAGAATGTAAAAAAGGCAAAGGTGAATATTGATCTTAGATGAAATACTTTGTCAGTTAATATTCTGTTTGGCAATTCTATTTCAGGAGAATTTTCAGCCAATTCAAGTGACTAAAATGCAAAATGCCTGCTAATATCTTATCACATGGCCAGTTTCTGAGACAGGCAGCAAGTCCCACATTGATGTGTTGGCACAAATCTTTCTCATGTGGGAGTGGGGAGTTAGAGAGACTTGAGTTCCACTGTGCAAGGAATGAGGAATAAGTCTTGTCATTTTCTCAGCTGCAGAGGGATCAAACTCAGAGCATCAAAATTGAGAGAGTCAAAGATATTCACCAAGTAGGAATTAACAAAACTGGGAACTATCGTGTACGTGTGCTCTAGGGTCTTATGGAGGAACACCACTGGCACAAAAAAATGGCTTATGTATTCTCTTAGCTTGTCCATGGTAACACTTGTGCTTCAATGCATTGGTCTCAAGAGGGCTAATTTTTGTCTTTTACTTTTTTTCCCCTCTAAAATTTTCATCTCCTTCTTACTAGCTATCGTGTAGGAGTTCAGTACTCCTTCCAAAATTTATACTTCAGCCATCTGGAACACCATTTTTCGAAATAACAGTTGCTGAAATGCAACTACTAAATGCAAGCATTACTCTTCTTTTTACATTTGTAAAGCACCTGACATTTGCACTTGGACAGTTTCTGAGGACTTTTTTATTTGGTTCACATATAGAAGGTTTCATTTTTTTTCCACAGTAGTGATAACAATACAATTATTCAGCAAAGGAATATCACAATAAGTTTAGTATCAATTTTTAAATTGAGCAGTGCATTCACTGGGGTGCTGGTACAAAACTAGACCAACAAAAATGCATTTGCTACACTTTTGGTGTATGAGATTTGCAGAAAGGTACTACTGCCATAATTTTAAAAAAACTTAAGGCAAAAATATTTTTTCCCCTTAGTTGTCAGTATCTTCCTATTTGTACCCCAAGTGCATTTTTTTTTTAATTCATCTTAAAAAAAACCCAAAAGGAAAAAAGAGAAAAAGTAGCTCTTTTTGATTGTTGTCCTGCTTTTCATTTTTCTGTGGAAGCACTTTCATTTCTTTCTTTTGCTTTTACTTTTCCATGCTTGGAAGACATGGAAATTAAATTCTGCAGCATTTTAAAATCTCTTCTGGGAACATGTAATAGAAGATGGCAAGTGCTGGATGTTTATCAATTAAGTCATAGCTGGCCACATCCTACTTCTCAGGTTGCAGAAGAATGATTTTATACAGGCAAAATTGGACATTAAGGAGGAATTTAAAGGAAGAAAGTAGTAGCATAGCTAAGTGATTAGGCAGGGATTGCTCTGCACTAAGGCTCAATGAGAAAAAAGTAGAGATGATTGATGATTGTGCTGATAGAGGTTCAAGAGAGGCAATATGAATGGAAGAAGAGAGGATTAAGCCGTAGAATTTGAAATACCTTTGGATGGCTTCAGATGTCTGAAACTGATATGGTAATAGGGGAATCATATGATCATTTATGTCAAAACAGACCTCTGAGGTCATCAGAACCAACCATAAACCTAGCACTGACAAGTCCACTACTAAACTATGGTGGAAGATTATGGTAGAGTTGAAAGAACATTTATGTTTTTCATAAGTTAATAGAAGCATACATTTGAATTATCTTTTTAAAATAGTGAACAATTAATTTAAGCACATTTTGCCCACAAGTAAAACATCAACTATGTTCATGGCTACTAATAATACCATAAAATTACTATGGTAATTTTATAACTGGGGGCAGTTTCTAGCCATTTAAGGCTACAGGTGAGGGCAAAGGGAGAGTTAGTCTGGTTTAATCTAAAGTGATGAGAGATAGGAAAGATTCTGTTAGTTGGAAAAGGAAAGTATATCACTTCACATACGTGGAAAAGAGTTATCACAATTGACCTGTTGGCCTAGTTTCTCTGGTGAAGGAAGCTGGTACTGCACCCCCTTGCTTAGCAAGGTGATACAGCCAGTGTAGGAGGCTCCACAGTGTAGTGGCACCCTCTGCTACTGGTGAATCACTTTAGATTTCTTTATGTAGTTTGTCAAAGCCTCCCACCCCCTGCTTTCCTTCCAAATCATCCCTTACTCTATTAAGATACACGCCATTGTAAGCACCTGGCATAACTTTGAATCTATTTAAAAGCATTTAGAAAACAACCATGGGAAGAGCTTGGAGTATATCTTTGCAGTTCTCAAGTGAGGAGCTTTGACCATCCTGAGGTTCTGATGCCATGGTTTTGATTGGTACTG
Organism: Agelaius phoeniceus; assembly: GCF_051311805.1. Classification (NCBI taxonomy): domain Eukaryota; kingdom Metazoa; phylum Chordata; class Aves; order Passeriformes; family Icteridae; genus Agelaius; species Agelaius phoeniceus. The sequence continues at coordinate 39,139,094 of NC_135268.1, read as the reverse complement.
CAGGGTGAGATGAGGAAACCCATCCAAACTGAGTACTTATCCCTATGCTTGGATGGCACAAAGCTCTGAGTCTCATCTCTCCTGAAGAAAGCTATTACATACACCCTGTTGTGTTCTACTTCCATCTGCCACATTGTTTGTTCCCAGTCTCTTTTACCATTTTATGACTCATCTCACACCATACAACCTTCAAAAGATTTTCAGCTCTGAGACAGGGAAAGTTACTGTCAGTAACATGAATGCTTTGGGAGCATTTGTAAATTATGTAAGTAACAGTGAAGTCATTCAGTTGAGGATTGCTTTCCTTGTTAGTGAATGGCAATAGGCAATGTAAAATTACCTTAACCTGTCCAGTAAATTAATCCTTACCTTTTGCCACTTAAAAACCATAATTTTTCTTAGTTTATATGTACTAAGTGATATATATTCAGCAACTCCTTGATCTTTATTGGTCTGCTTGTTCTGTGACTTCTGTGATGAAAATTTATTTCCAACCACATTTTCCTGCATAATTTATTTACCATGTTCATGACACAACTTGGAGTTGGGATCTGTTCTCTGAGATGTTTGTTTGATTTGCTCCCTTTCCAATGGAGGAGGTGGGGAATGGCTGAGAGGAACATGCTGCTGTCACTTGGACCAGACAAATGCTTCTGTGCCTTACCTGAGTACAGTATTAAGCAGGCCAGGCAGCTGCAGTAGGAGAGGATGCAGTATCTGATACTGGGTGCAGTGAGCCCAAATATAGCCTCTCTGTCTGCTGGATTAGTCCATTGTGGAAAATCTTAACTGACCAGATGTCTGTGAAATAATTTTTAATTTTACTGATAATGATGATGATAGTAAAATAAAATAATATTTTGAAATCTGTATATGGTGTGAAAGAACTTATAAACTCTAAAAAGATAGTGTTTTTCAAAAACATTATAACCAATAAAGAACATGTACTTTAACTTATGAGGGTAAGGGGTTGATAAGTCATTGTAAATAGTAACTCAATATGCATAACTGGGGATGAAAGTAAATGTCTGAAATTGCCTTGAGAAAGGGACCATTGACTACTAGCCACTGTGTTGGTCATGAAGGTATTCAATTATATAATTGAATGTTGTATTATTGATTTTTAAACTGAGTAGCTTTAGTGTGAAATGCTTCCTGCTTAAAATGGTTTGCCTTTTTTCATGATTTGTTGATAAACCAGTCCCATATAGAAAAGGAATTTACATTTCTGGCTGATTGACACAAATAAAGTGATTTACTTTATTATGAATTAGTCTATTAGATATAGAAAATGCTTTTCCTATTTGTTGTGGTATTTCAATACAGCAGCACAATTATCTTCAGAGAATTTCTCAGCCTTCTAAATTTTTTACTGACACACTAACCACTGCTTCTGACCAACATACACTTTTGACATTATAAATAAACATAACCATGATTTCCCCCACCTTTCCTCTTAGTAGCAGATTGCAGTTCCTTGGAAACACCTGCAGGTTCTCTTTGCAGTTCTCATGGTAATCAGGAGCCTTATTGCCATGTTACTTAACTAGATGGCTGAACTAGATTAAAAGAGTGTCTTGTTTTCCAGGTGTTCATAATCAGCTTGACATCTACTCCTCTGAGTCACAAAACACGTCTACTATTTAGTCTTGACTTATATTTGCTACCTAATGCATTCATTTTGCTGGAAAACTCATAGTTCTGATAGAGCATTAAGGACCCCTTTTATCCACACTGCCTACCAATGTTGTAGAAAGGACTAAGATTTGCTTGTACATGTATATATGGCCCTTGATTGCTTCCAAAAATTGCAGACATCAGTAAATCTGGAAATCTGAAAAATCAGTGACCAAAGCTCTGATTTTGAAAAGAGAATCACTGAGGTTGTGGTTCAATCCCTGTGTGGGCCATTTACTTAAGAACTGACCTTGATGATCCTTGTGGCTCCCTTCCAACTAAGAATATTCTGTGTATCTAAATATACATCTTTGATGTCATGCATTGTGGGTAACCCCATTGGTTTTATACCAATATAAGCAAAAAGGAAGCACATGAGCATCTAAGATTAAGACCTAACAATGCCATGGAGTAATTTGCATGTTGCTGTCAGGTTTTTGGCAGGATATCTGTGAGAAGAGATGATGATGCAATTTAAAAGGGTTTGAGAGGAAACTGGAAGGAAGGTTGAAAGGAGTTTTTTTATGAGCTGAAGGGTTTTTTTTTGTTTGTATCACGTGGTATTACAGTGATTAATATGCTTTGGGTCTCCTGTGGCTGTCTGAAGTTTCTGAAAAAATAATATATTACATAATATATATGTAATTCTTCTTAGATGCCTTTTTTTTTAAGGTTTATGTTTGTACTTTTCTTTTGAATTAGTAGAATTTGGATTTACTTGTGGGCAGGGTTTACTAGAGCTTCTAGTGATGTTGAACAATTTTGCTGTGTGTCCTGTTCACATACTTAAGCCAAGATGATCCTCAAATTTACTGTGCAGATGGAATTTTTCCCAAGGCAGGCTACTAGTGACCTTCTTTTTACCTTTTTTTCTGCAACATGGTCTGCTTTCTAAGATTATCTGGAAGTTTATGTTCATTAAATTCTTGCTTCTAGTGCAAGACTGGTGTTTTCCCTCTTGCTGTCCTTTTGTAACAAAATATAGATAATCTTTGAATGTAGGTCTGGACCAGCATGTTGGTTATTTGCCTGTATTTTTGGGTAGACTGGAGAAGATTTAATAAATCCCTCTGAACTGGAGATCTTTTACAAGGCTTTCTTTTATTAAAAGGTTCTGGACTCTGACAATGTCCAGTCTGAGCACTGTGCATTTTTTCCTGAGATTTTTACCATATGAACTGTGCTGTTAAACATTTTAAAGGCAAAGAAGATACTATTTTCAGCTACGTGTAGAATTTGTGTATCTTCTATTTTTATGATACCACTTTATTAATATAGATAAAATTAATAAAAAAGGGTGCTCATCACTGTGATGATCTCAAGAATTCAGTAAAACATGTATACTTCAACCACACCCATGACATGTGGCACAAAGGCCAGAAAATTAAAATTAGTTTCAGCTGTTCAGCAGCATATGGAGGCTACCTTTTCTCAAAGATGTTATCTTGCAATTTCTTCAAATTATTCTAGATATATGAACATTGTTCACTAGTGAAGACACTGGAGTAATTATAACCTAGTGGTGGGTAGGTCTTTTAGGTCAGCTGTGTTTATGCTTGTGGTTCAGACAGAATATTTTTCTCCCCCCTCCCCATCTGGTACATTCATCAAATATTTAAGACATAGGGGAACCTGTTAAGGACATTTGGGCTCTTTTATCTGCTTTATGGCTGCGTTTATCTAATGGGGACTTTTGCTGTTAATATTTTTTCATTTTGATCTGTTACATGTCTATGCCATCTGTATTGTCTGCACTTCCAGCAGATATCCTTCCTTTGTTACATGTCATATCCCCTTCTAGACGAGTACATCTACTTTATTACATAATTATTCACAGTATGAACTTTTAAAATCCATTTTGGACACCACTGAACTGGATTTAGTGATTGTAGTATGTTGATTTCAAGACTTTAAAGAATCTGTAGGTGGTGGTCCGTGTGTTTTTTGAATATTGTACACAACCAAAGAGCTGAAATACACTTTCCTGAGGGCAGACTAGCTTTGTCCCTGCCTGGGGAGTTACCTTCTAATACACAGTTATTCCTGCTTGTCTGTCTTGATTTATTCCTTTTACTGTTTTATTTTTATTATTATCTTTTAATGTAGACTCAACTAGATTTGATGTAGCTGCTGCAGTTGCTGTCTTGTCATATCCTCTGGGGTATATTTTTTCTCCTTTGTGTTATTCTTGCCTTAATCACTCCTGATATTTTTATTTTTTTTTTGACTCCATACTAACTCTGACTCTTGAGCTGGAAAGATGGACTGTCTCCTACTGGAGATATGAAAGTACTCACACTCCAGAATCCCTGATCTGTAATCATTCCAATAATCTAATACCCTGACAAGGTGATAGACTTCAATGTTGTTACAGAATTGTAGTTGTTTTATTTCTAAAGGGATAATTTTACCAGGCTTTTTGTGGTCCTTCAGGGACAATGAATTACACAATGGCCCAGATGTAACAAGCAATACGTAGCAGTCATTAAACTAAATTATTGCACTCATCCTCACTGTCCTTAATCTGTTAACATTTAGATTTTTTTTTCCATAACCATCTCAGTGTGATAAACTATCATTTAAAAGCTTTCCTACTGAAGTGTGATTAGGAATAATTTGACTGGGGGTAGAAGTGATGCAGAATTTTTTCAGGTAAGCATAGTCATAAATTCTATAATTAGTTAAACTAGTAAGTACTAAAATACAGAACATTTGCATAGAAATAATAACATGAAACAAATTTCTCCTTTGTAAGAGGGAAAACATGTTAGAAACTTCCACAACAATTCATTCACAATTGTCAGAATATGAAAACTTTCAATTTTTTTTAAATTTAAATGGAGTTATGTAAAAATAGCATAATTATTTGCATTTGCTGCGTGCAGTTGCTTTGACACTCTGTTTTTTTTCTTTGTCCATTATGATTCATTTTATGAAATTGTTTGTTTTACCTTTGTTAAGAAGAATTAAGAAAACACCTCTTTTCTTGGTGTCTTTATGGTTATTGAGGTAGAATAGCAGTTGCTCTGTCAGTGTCACAGTCTTTATTTTAATCTCTGAATTAATTTTCTTGGTTGCTAGGCAATTCTACTTCATAGATTTAATGGAAATGACTAATTCAGTGTGCTCTCATTTCATAATAGGCAATCGTATGCATTAAAACTGAAACTAGGTTTCTCTATGACATAATGTTTGACAAATACTCCTGCAATTATACAATTTTATTATTTTAGTGAACAAAATATTAAAATTTCTGTTGTCCAGTCCCGTATTTCTTGAACAATCCAACAAAGCTGTTGTAAATATAAAGTATTCAAAAGAGGGAGAATTGAGATTTTACATATATGTAGAGGGCAAACACCTGCCCTAAAGTCTTACATTTTGGAAATTTTTTAAGGCATCTTATGGAGATGGTTATCTAGTATGTATTTAGAGCTGGTATCAGTTAAGTCTTTTTACATCCTCAATGGCAGTGGTGTAATTAATAAGTGCTTTGTATCTCAGTTACTCAGCCTACAGATGTATTCAGCAGATGCTGCTTATTAGCAGTACATGGAAGTTCAAAAACAGGTATGAATATTCAAAGTAATAATAGCCATATTATTAAGGAAAGCCTCTCAGCAGCTGGTTATTCTGGAGTTTTTTCATACTGAAAAACATAATGCCTGAGGACAGTTTCTTTAAAATTTAGAATATTGTTTTCTGCTATTTTGATATTATTCCTACTTAAGGAGAAATATGTAGAAAAAGGAGTTTAAATGAGCCTTAGGTTCCTCTGTATCAGGGTAGTGCAGGCCTCTTTCATTTTGTTGCTACCAGCTATGCTTTCATTTATTCTGAGCTATCATCTGCTGAAATACTGTCTTTGAGCTTGTTATCTCCTTTTCTCTCCTATGTCTCCATGTTGGGGAGCTGCACAGCTTAAAAATGAATGGAACCCCCCCTCTTCTGTAGAAGAATAAAGGATTCTGTGGGCCAGACAGCCCGTGGTGTACTCTAGTATTCTCTGGCTTTCTGACATTGGCTCAAGGTTTATCAGTTCAACTTCTTTAGCCCAGAACATCATTCTGCATGCTTATTTGCTATTTATTTTCTTTCTCTTTAGTTTATCTTACATTTGTATTCCTGACAGCGGTCACCTTTTTGTACAGTTAGTGTGCTGAAGACCACAGCTGATTTGGTTTATCTATATAGTTTGTGGCCATCAAAACACTAAATTCTAAGTCCAGTTTGCAAAGACATAATATTTTATCAAGATTGGGAATGCTGTATATTTTAATGCTTTTTTATTTAATACACAGTCTTTTAGTACCTATTAATACAAAAACACTCTAGAAAAAATCTTCCAGTTGCTATCTTACACCTTTAATTAACACCTAATGATTATAAAGTAAGCAGTAATGCCCATGCTACTTTTGAGCTTTTTAATTGGATTTGAGAGAAAACAAATTTCAAAAATCACACAATTAAAAGTATTTAAAGCTTTTTTTGAAAGGACATAGGAGGAAAAAATTAGATTACTGAACTGTGTGCCTCACAGAAAAAAGTGGTTTTCTTCAGTTTTTTGTTTTATTTTAGCTAATAAGATGGGTAGTTAGCCAGAATACTTGCAACTGTAATGGTAATGGACACTGAAAGCAAAAAGTTGGCTGGTTTGTATTCAATACATACTTGTGAGACTGTCTCAGTTTTTGTAAATGAGAGGTGGAGTATGAAGCCAAAATGAATAAGATTATATTTATTTCAGTGAACTCTCTTAACTCATCTTAATCTATTTTAACATTTAAAGAAAGCAGTACTGAGATGATAGTTTTCTGTTTGTGGAACTGGGTTATGAAACTCCTGCAACAGAAGCATGAAAATGTTAATGTTAGTGAAAGCAAACCTCTAGGGAAAATGAAATAAATTTCTTAATGAATATACTCCATGTCCCTGGCTCCATGAGGCAGAACACTTACTTTGATAAGCTGGTTGCCAAAGAAATCTCTTTAGTGTATTAACTTTACAAAATACCAACAATTGCCTTTCAACAAATGGGATAATGGGAAAAACCTTCAAAAATCAAACCAAAGACCTCCAGGTAGTTTCAGCCATGTGCTTCATCCATGGGAATGAGTAGACATGAATTCTTTTTTCATGGGGATATTAGGAAAAGGTTTTTCACCCAGAGGGTGGTTGGGCACTGGAAGAGGCTCCCCAGGGAAGTGGTCGCAGCACAAAGCTTGATACAGTTCAAAAAGCATTTGGACAATGCTCTCTGGTACACGGTGTGACTCTTGGGGGCAGAAGTTGGACTTTGGTGGTCCCTGTGGGTCCTTCCAGCTCTGGATATCCTATGATTTTATGATTGTCAGTAAGAGTACAAAATTACAAAAAGAAAATATGTCATAGCAATAATTTCCATCATGCTTGGTAATTCTGAGGAATTAAATTGTTATGAAATAGTGAAGGTATTAAAAGTTATGTTATTGGATTAAAAAGCAAGCTCTCTTTTCAGCCAGTAATTCATAAGTTACTCCTTTAGAGATAATGTTTTGTGAAATTACTGGGACATCATCTAAGATTCTGGATTGAGATAAGAAATATCTGAAACAGATTATTTGTTTGATTTGCAGAAATTACTACAAAATTATTTGCGACCCTGAAAAATCTCACTGTAATTCACTGTGTTGTGATTTCCCATTTGTGAAGAGCAATATAGGACATACATAAACTTTAATTTCTTCCACTCATTCTGATTAGTTTATCACGTTAATTGGTGGTAGAATTTACAATTCTACAATGCAGTCTCAGTTGAATCATCTAGATATTAAAGCAAGATGAAGTGTGCTAAGGAGTACTTAGTAATTTGTAAAAAAAATAAATAAATTGCAGCCATTTGATGTTCTTTGCAGGTAAGGGTGAAATGCAGTGTAATTGAAGATTTTTTCCTGTCCCACCTTAATTCTTAATCAAATATTTTATTTAAATGAACAAAACTGAAGGAGTTGCATTCATTATACATATGGCATATGTGTTGTTAAAATGAAGAGTGACAGACCTTTGATTTTTAACAGAGACATAATGTAAGTCAGAGTGCTGTGATATACATATGGTGGATGTCGGTACAGCATGCCAAAGGAAGGAACAGTTCAGAAAGTTGTTAACTTCATTCCCTTCAAAAAACCTGAATTTCTTAATGATTATTATATGTGATATGGAAAGTTCAGAATGGATAGGTCTGTACTAGCCATTAGTGCCTTTTTAAACTCATTTTACAGAAGTGATACCCAACAGAGAGAAATTAGGCTGTGTTTGCTTGTTTGTTTAAAAAAAAAGGCATTTTCTTCTGATGAATGGCTATTTTTCTTTAGAAAGGTGACTGCAACATTTTCAGCTACTGAAATGATGACAAAATTTGTTCTGCCTTTGGCAGCAAAAAATACAGACTTTGTTTTATCAGCACATGATGGAGTATAAACCCAAATACGAAGAAAATTTCAGGCTGAAAATTAACAGGCCTAACTCTTAACAGAAATATACTCAAAATACTGTTTTTAAGATGTGTTTGCTTTCTTTGAGTATATTTGGTGTACAGCCCATGCAAAGAGAGCCTCTGAGCATCTTCCTGCACGTGCAAGTGATGTGGTCCCATCGCGTCACATCCAGTCTCTCCCCAAAACTGTAAGCACCACCATCTAACTTGTCTTAGTGGGAAGAATGCACTGTGGGGAACTCAACACTGTTATAGAAAGATTTATGTCTGCTATCCAAGCTATCTTGTTTAAATTTTTTTATAACCCATCCTTTAAGACTTCTGTCTGTTAAAAAGATTTACAATTAATTAGTTGTAGAAATAACCAGTCCTCTGCATACCTCACTTTGTTGCAAGTTTGAAGTCCTCTTTAAAAGCAGCTCCAAAAATCTTGTGATATGAAAAAATTCTCAGCAGTTTCATTACAAAAGCAAATTTCTGACCTTACTGGCTTCAATAAAAAAAATATCCTTAAAATTACATTTATTATATATTTCATCAATAGCATATGGAATATGTGGAAGCTCTGACAATGCTGGTAACACTTTTGGCATGCATGGGCCCTGTCTTTGTTTTAATTTGCTCACTTCCAAAGAATTTGAAAGGGTGGTTGGTTTTATTTTCTTTATTTTCTTTCTTTCTTTTTTTTTTTTCTGTGATAAATATGAGTATTCCTCAGCCTTTGGTATTTTAGTTTTAATGTCAAAGCACATGATGGACCTAGTGTTTGCCACTAATGCATTGAATAACGTTGAAGAGCAGTTCTGCCCTCAGACAACAAATGTTGTATTTAGAATGACTGAAAGCAATGTCAAACTATTACAGGCTTCCCTAGATATATAAAAATAGGCAGAAAGGACTTATTGCAATTCAAGCAGATTAAGTGTAGAATATAAAGTTTTCTGAAGTATAGACTGTCTAGTATGTAGGTTGGGGAAAAAGTGGATGGAACTTTGTCTTTTACATCCAGTCAGAAATTGTAGTAGTACAGTTAGCTTGTAAGAGAGGATTAATGATGATACTAAGTCAGTCCATGGAAGCATCTTTCCAATTGCTTCCAGTCCTTTTTTCAAACATGAAGTATTCAAAAGAAAGATTTGCATTAATTTTTTACAAATTTGATACTAACCTATGAAAACACATTTATGAATTCAAACATTTTAGGAAAGATTTTTCTCTTCATAATTCTATCTAATCTTATGGCATTTTCTTAAGAAGTTTGAAGTTTGGTTTTTTTTAAAGTTTATGTTAATAGGTGTAGTGCTTTCTTTATATTGTGACATGCTGTTGTGTTTTAACCCATCCAGCAGCCAAGCCCCACACATCTGTTCACTCACTTCCCCAGCAGTGAGATCAGGGAAAGCAAAAACCAGAGAACTCATGGGTTGAGATGAAGACAGTTTAATAGGGAAAGAAAAAGGCATGTACACAAGAAAAACAAAACAAGAAATGAATTCACTACTTCCCATGGGCAGGCAGGTGTTCAGCCATCTCCAGGAGAACATGCATAGCCATGACTAGGAAAGACAAACATCATCATTCCAAACATGCCTCCCTTCATTTATTTTCCCTACTTTATATACTAAGCATGATGCCACATGGTCTGGAATATCCCTGTGGTCAGTTTGGGTCACTTGTCCTGGCTGTGTCCCCTCCCATCCTCCCATTCATCCCCCCCTTCCTCCCTGCCGTGGCACTATGAAAAGCAGAAAAGGCCTTGGCTCTGTGCAACCCCTGCTCAGAAATAACAAAAACATCTCCCCATTATCAGCCCTGTGTTCAGCACCAATCCAAAACACAGCCCATCCCAGCTGAAGAGAAGTAGCTCTGACCTGGCCAAACAAGAATAAATATATAGAAAACTTTTTGCCCATAATAAACACTGTTATTTGTGGGGGAGAGATATACTGATGGAAAAGGCAGTGAATTTATAGTGGTTTGGTTTAGTCATGAAACAGTGCTTTTCTGAGTCCCAGTTAGAGACAGGTAAAGTAGTACCAAAAGATTAGGAAATAAATGTTATTTGGGTCTGCAATCTGGGGCTTATAGTCATAGTAGGTTGTACTAGTGTGCAATAACTATTTTATTTTTTTAATATAACTATACTGTAGTTGTTAGAAGAGTAGAGTATGTAATGTTCTGGGAAATAGTTTGGTTTTCTCAGTTCTGTGAAACAGACTCCTGTAAATGATAATGAACAGACCTTTAAGAATATATTGTGAGACTAAAGAAAGCATTTTTTAAAATATTTGCTTTTGCTGTGCAGCAAGCATTGGGCCATCATTCAGATCATGAAGCAAAACAGCCCCATAAAGTTTCCTGTGCTGGCAGCAGGGGTAGAGCATGGTTGTATCTTGGTATTCCTCACGAAAGGAAATTAGGAAAGAGGAAAATGGAAAGCAATTGCAGCTTTCTCATGCCCACTGTTCAGCAAAGCCAGGTAGATCTGAGGGTGAACTAGTCTGGAAGAAATGAATGATTATCAATATTCATTACCACTGGAGAATGAAAGAACAACAAGAGAATGATGAGGACTTTCAGCATGAAGGAATTTTGAACAGCTATGCAACACATAAGGTGTCTGTTGCCTGAAGTTGTGTGCCACATCTGCTTGGATTTTCAAAATCTCCAAGGACTAAGTGATAATAATTAAATGAAAATATCAGTCTTAATGTCATTAAAAAAATGAGACCTCTTGAAAATGTGAAGTGTATGCATTCTGAAAGCTCTGGAACCAAAATAAAAAAGTGAAACAATAGAAGACCTGTTAAAAAAACAAACAAAAAATAAAACAAATAAAAAGACCCACAAACACCTACACACAAGGCAAAAAAAAGACCCCCAACTTGTTTTAAGTGTCACATGGAGGCCTCCTGTCAAGTCAGGCCTTGTTTACAGTTGATGACAATTAATGTAGTCCTATGCAGTTAACTATTTTATGACAGTAAAGCTAGTTGTCCTTTAGCAGTTCTTTTCATTTGAACAATTAATTTCCTTGCACCTAAAGCAGATAATAACAGGGCTACTAAGGATGTGTAACTAGAGTTTCTGTGTCTAAGAATGCAGTAGAATGCAGTAGGTGGGTAGAGACACAGTGTGTAGTGTTAGGTGAAGACCTGCACTTGCAGGAGCTGGAAAGTGGAGTACATCTGATGGGCCACAGACATGACTGTATGGTCTTACTTGGTGTGAGAGGGTGGATAGCTGCTGGAATTGCCAGTGGTTGGCAAATTGGCTAACTATACAGGTTGCTAGGGTTTAATGTACAGAGAGACTTGTTAGGACAGGAGGGTCTCCATCTTTTATTCTGTGTTTAGGGAATATGATATCATACCTGCACTATATTTTACTCCTCCTACTTGAAGCAAGAAGCTGAAGGAAGAAAACCAAAATCACTTTTCAGCTAGAAGGAGTTTCTGTAGCATTTACGTTGGATCCGTGCAAAGCTGTCGGGGGCGGTGCTGGCACTGAGACTTTAGCCAGAGAAGAAGCTTCAAAGACTGTAGCAATTCCCTCAGGCAACTGAAGAAAACAGACAGAAAACGCTGTGCCTGCTCCTGGCTGCAGAATTCCCATAAACTCTTAGCCCTGTATCACAGAATCACAGAAGAAGCTGAGTTGGAAGGGACCCTCAAGGATCATCAAGTCCAACTCATGGCCCTGCACAGGACAGCCCCAAGAGTCACACCATGCGCTTGAGAGCATTGACCAAATGTTTCTTGAACTCTGTCAGGTTTGGTGCCACTTCCCTGGGGAGCCTGGTTCAGTGCCCAATGAGTGATGCTGTGCCTGATGCACCCCACAACATGGTTGGCCCTCCTGGCTGCCAGGGCACAATAAGTCAGATTCAGCTTGTTGTCATCCAAGACCTCTTGGTTTCTTTCTACATCACTGCTTTCCAGTATCTCATTCCCCAGTCTGTACTGTACATACAGGGCTGCCTCATCCCAGGTACACAATCTGTCCCTTTCCCTTGTTGAAGGTCCAGTGGCTGGAGATTGCCCAGTCTTCTACTTTACCAAGGCCTCTTTGCAGGGTCTTCCTGCCTTCAAGGGAGCCAACAGCTCCTCCCAGTTTCCTATAATCTGTGAACTTGCTTAGTATCCCTTCTGCATCCAAGTAATTTATGAAGATGTTGAAGAGCACAGGCCTGAGGATGGAGCCCTGCAGAACCTCACTTGTGACAGGTCCCCAGTCTGATGTCACCTCACCCACTGTAACCCTTTGTGCCCAACCTGTGAGCCAGTTGCTCACCAACCACAGGATGTTTATCCAGCTTTGTGCTGGACTTTTTGTCCAGAAGGGTCTGATGAGAGTATCTAAAGCCTTACTGAAATCCACACATCAGCTGGCTTACCTTCTTTAACTGGTGGGTTACCTTGTCATAAAAAGAAATAAGGTTTGATTAACATGACTTTCCTCTTATGAAGTTGTGCTGGCTGTAACTGAGGACTGTGTTGTCTTTCAGGTGTTTTTCAATATCTCCCAGAATAATCCTCTCCATAACTTTACCAGGCACTGAAGTGAGACTTACAGGCCTCTAGTGGGGTTTTCTTTCTCCCCTTCTTTAAAACTGGGACAATGTTTGCCAGTTTAGTTTCCAGTCAGATGGGACCTTTATGGATTCCCAAGACTACTCAAAATCATCCAGATTTTGTGAAGACATCAGCCAGCTCTGCCAGGATTCTGGAATGAATCCCATCAGACTCCTTAGATTTGCAGGGATCCAGCTGGGCAAGCAGATCCTGCACCATTTCAGGGTCAGCTGGGAGTTGATCATGGTTCTCTAGCTATCTAGTTTCATCATCTAGCTTGCAGTGCTGCATAGGGTGCACACAATAATTTTTATTTTAAAAAATTATATAAAAAACATTGCTTTACTTTGAGTAGCAGCTTTAGCATAGTCCACTGCTAAGGCTGCTCTTTGGTGATACTTGCCAAAAGCGTAGTGCAATATGTGCAATGAATCATAGAATGTTCCTCTAGCACAAAAGATTGAATTCTGCCATTTTTGCTGCCCTCAGTCTTTGGCTTTGGGAAATGCATTTTGCAGTGGTTTCTCATGGAGATGGGGGGCGCTGGACTGAGATCTGCTGGGGGATTTCCCTAAGCTGCTAATCAGGAGGAAAGGCCAGACTTGCGGAAGGGAAGACTACCTAACAGCATAGAGTCTGATTTTTCCCTCGCAGATGTGGTTTGGAAAGTGGAGAGAAAGCTGAAGCAGTACTTTCTCCCAGTTTGAATTGACAGCATTTGGAAAGCTTCACTTCTAGAGAGGCGAGAATGTTGAAATCATTCTCTCACAATGACTCTCATTTAAGGATGTGTTGAGGAGAAACCTAGGTACTTTTAGTCACTGGTAGATGCAAAGCAGATTACTTGGTGTGGGGAGCAGAGGGGAACTGGAAGGTTAAAGTGTCCTGCAATCAAGAACAGAGGACTGGGCTGTAAGAACTCTTATAGAGTTTCAAGGAACTGGAAATCATGGAGAGCATTTGGTAAAACAGCAGATATTCCCTGTTCACAAGGGTGCCATTGGGTGCCATAAGATGCAGTCAGTTCAGGATGATTCTTTCTATGTCCTGGTTTGCAGAGATACAGAAGGTCTGCTGTGGCCCATCAGAGCTGGATTGTATCCCTGACAGCATGTGTTCTACAGATATAGCAAATCCCAGAGTGTATGTGTGTGTATCACAAATTTATTGGAGCAAGTCTGAAGGAATTTTTATGTGCTCTTTTTTTCAAAGAGCACATATCTGAGAGTAGGCCTGTCCCATTGCCATTTTCAAGTCCCTCCTGTAAATCCTAAAAATAATCTTAAAGTTGTTCAAAGAAAAGCTTGCTGGATTTCCCACTCGCAAGGGAAAATTAATATATTTTTCTTTAACTTCACTCTTTGGAATAGTTAGAGATATTTTGGCTGTAATTTAAGAGATTGCAGCCTGGAGGGACACCATGCATAGCCAAATGCATCCTTAATAATTGATTTTGGAAAATTAGTAAATACAAACAGTGTTTTACATTGGAAAATATTGGCATAATAATGCAAGTTACTACATAGGAGAGAAGTCAAGTGTAAGAAAGAGGGGAAAGGACTGGAACGAGAAAATCAACACAGCTGTGTATCTCTGTTACTGGTATGTACTATCTGTGAAGAATGAGAGTTTATGGATTTGATAAAATATATATTGCTTAAAGAATTTAACTCATGTGATTTTATAATATTCTGATATTTTTAACAGCAAATGCAGAAAATAATTAGACTGCATATGGAATAAGACAAGATTATAAACAAAGATAACCCTCCTGGGAGATAGAAAGGGAAGCCCCTGTGTTCCTTTTGCATGGCATAGTGACATGGGCCTAGGGAGCCTTTTAAAGAGATGAGAAATCTGGGATTTAATTTTGTGGAAAGAGACAAAGCTGGAAGAGCCAAGAGGAAGGACTGAGTGATCAGTAGTGTGGAATATAAAGAATGTGCATGGGAAAGGTGACTGGAAGAAAAAGGGTGGTGTGTGGTTCCCCATATCTCCAAACTAGCCAAACTATTAGACAATACTGCAGGGATATTATATATAATCTAGAATTGCAATTTTTACCACTCACTGATGCTGACTTGTTTAGAATAAAGTTTTCACCTTTAAGTTTGTCTGGTATCAGTAATCTCATGCAGGCATAAGGAACATTTGCCTTCCCCCACACCTCCTGAAAATAATATTTTTAAAAATGTCATACAGAAACTATGGGAGTCTGCAAGCCTCAAAGGTTTGGAAATATCAGTTTCAGGATGTGAAGCAATACCCACTCTTAGGTGTTAATTGGAAAGGTATTTCTGCTGGGGGTGGGTGATGGAGAAACAATCCAAACCAAGAATTTTGATAATAGCCAATTGCTGCAATATGGGTTCATATAGCCAGGCAACTAATAGAAATATACAAAATATTAAGAGTAAAAATATAAATAAATCTTCATTGGATTAAAAAATAGCCTTTTCTACAGATACTGCAGGAGGCTGCAGCTATTTTTTGCTCACTGCATGGTTCCTCAGATAATTCCATTTGGTAACTGGTGACACATACACTTAAAAAAATGCTGACTTTCATTTAAAGTGACAGGGTAATATAGCTAAGAAACTGAAGAATGTAGGTAAACATGTATTAAACATACATTTTTTGCATTTGGTAATATGCCATTATGTATATTTAGTTCTCTTGGTAGTTGCCAGCCTTTTTAAGCAAATTATTTATGTTTGAATAATCTATTTGCAGAGAATGAAAAGAACAGAAGGAAACTGGGAATTGAAAGAAGGGGGAAGATTTTGAATATGCCTGCAATAATATATTTGTAAAGGGGAAGAACTGAATGGGAAACCTGTAACTAGCCTGCACATAGTTAATTTTTAAATATAAATCCATGATCTAACTGTCTTGCAGAAATCACTGTGGGGGTTTTTGTAACAATTTGCTCCTACGATAGCCATCTGTACAAATATATTCTAAATTAACCATTGCATTCTCATAGCTTGAAAGAAGGTTTTCAGGTCTTAATTCTGCTCAGCTCTAGCCAAGAATGCAATACACAAAAACTATTTCATTCCCATTACTCTTATGGCAATATTGACTTAGTTTTGTGAACCTAGTTAAAAAAATAAATACACAAATAATGAATAGAGATTATCATGGTAGAAATTTCTCCTTTATAGCAACAAATACATGGGAGGATTAAAACATATTACCGTTAACTCTGTTTATAGTGTTCTGGCTTTTCAAACTGACAAAGATTTTTTTCCAGACATCTTTGTAGTTCAGTCCCTGGGATTTAATCTCTGTAATGTGTTACACTCACTATTGTCCCAGTGAATTTGTTGACAGACAGTAAGTGGGTCACTGCATTGAAATGCCCGATGTAAGCCCTGAGTTCTCTCTTTGCGTTGGCAAGGCAACGGCAGTGGTCCAGGAATCATGCGCAGAGCAGGCTCCCAGCCTCCTGCTCTCACGGGGTCTTGCTGGAGGGCAGGGAGGAAAAATCCCTTGGATGCAGAAACAGGCAGTGGATTCTTCCCCCCTTTTTTAATGTGTCTATTGTCTCTGGTGGTGGGAGGGACAGAAATGCGAACTTACAAATTAAATGAAGCAATGCACAGCACTTCACTCTATGTTCTGTGTTCTATGTTGCTTTGTTCTAAAATCTTTGGATATTATTTTAGTTTGGTGGGATTGAATACATTATACATCAGTCAGACCTAGTTGTTCTAATGTATAGCACAAGAAAGATAAATATTTCATAACTGCTTTAGATCTTGCTAAGGTTTGCCATTCTCTCCTCCACTCTTCCACAGCTCCCAAAAACAAGAAAAACACCTGACAAAGTGGTTTTTTTCCATGAATCTATAAAGAAGCAAAATTTCATGTGTTGTAATCCTTATGTATGCTAACATTCAAAAAACATCTGCAATAATTAAATTTATAATAGTTTTTTGAAAGGTAGTCTGATCACAGAGAAAGCTTGAATCTGAACATCCACAAGTTCATAGTAATTGTTTGTCCAATGAACTGATTGCTACAGTTGACACTGACCACTAGTATGTTACCACTAAAACTGGAAGAAAAAGGATGTGAAGGATGAAGGAAGGGATTTTGTAGTTGCAGAGAGGTTCAAATCTTTCACACTGACCACATCACAGCACCAGTGAAAGTCCTGCACCTGGAGGAAACGGATTGTTCCTGGCAATGCCATGGACTATGTGTTCATTTGTTTCATGCAAGCAGCTGATGACTGGAAGAGGTATGGACTTTGGCAAAACCATCTATTTCTGTAAAATAAAAGAGTTGTACAGAGCTGAGGGCATGTAAGGTTCTGTAGTTACAAAGCTTTTTTTCTAAAAATCTATATTCAGGTAGGAATTTCTAAGAGTAGTTTTCTCCTGAAAGCTGCTATAGAAGTAGGAAAAGTAGCAACAGCCAGCTCTGTTTTGCCATTCATGCTAAGCTAATGTAGGGAGCCAGGCTTCACTGTATCTTTCACAGAGGTTTCAGTAATCAAAAACATTCCTAAGAATGGCAGTGTTATAATGCTGCACATGTGGACTTGAAATAGTACATAGCTTTTGTCACCTTCATAACTCATATGCTTCCCATCCTTGGCTGATCAACAGAAATACTTCTGGAGAGTAAATTCACATTGCATGGTAGATATTTCATACTTCATGTTTTGAGCCTGCAGGTGTTTCATAAGTACCAGAAAAAATATGTTTTGGAAACTGCCTTATACATAAGCAAAAATTCAAACTACTTGGGAATCTCAGAATGGGTTTTGAAAGTATTTCTAAGTAAATGGTCTAATAAAAAATGGCACCCTGGGCAAAAAAGAAGCAGGCAAGCTCCAAATCAACATAGCTGAAAGTAGAAGGTGGAAAAATTAATTATAGAAGTTATTCAAGTTTAAAACTGAGGCTAGATGAACACTGAGTCATGATCTGGTGCAATGCCTTCTAGTGCTCTCTAAAGATTTTAAGCAAAAGGGAAAAAATGTGGAACTAACAGGTCTTAGTTCTCCCAATGTCCCTTGTAAATTATCTTTCTCTTTTCTCCTTTTCTCTCAAACCATCCCTGTCTGACTTAATTATTTCCCTGCATAGTTTAACTAAACCAAATATTGAACAGAAGAATGAAAAAATTTAATTGATCATTATACTACTAATAATTTTAAAAAAATGGAGAAGAACAGTAGGTTTTGAATTTTTTAAAAAATGTTATTACAGTTTCTGAAGTAGTTGACGGCTTTAACCTTTCAACTTTATTGCCAAATTACTATGTAGGCAACTGAAGGTATGTTTTTAATAGGAAAGTTAAATAAAAACAACAGTACATAATCATTTTTAAAGGCTAGCAATCTAATAGCAATTCTATATTTTGTTCTTGCTGAAAAGAGTGGAGAAAATTTTCCTTTTCATTCATTTTCTGTTCAAGTTCAGAGAAAATCCATTGCTTTTGAAAACATTTTTTTCCTTGATAAATGGGAAATAATGCTGTGCAGAATTTTTTCAGCCTTTTAGGACTACTTTTATAAAAGAAATGTCTCTTTTTCTTTCCTTTAGGAAGTTTCCAGTTTCTGGTAGTCTACTTCTTTAATACTTTCCTGCTGTACGTTTATCTTCCGAGCAAAATAGCTAGATGTATTGCTGTTCAGTTTGACCCAAGTAGTCCTGTGATTATAACTCTCTGTGCTGCTTTTACAGAAATTGATAAAACTGCACAAACCCACTGATGTATAGTCAGATCTTAACTTATTTGCCTCTGCAGGGCTTTAAATCTCTTCAAGTTCACGAATAAAAACTTCATATTTCATTGGAAAGTGTTAAAGAATGTGAGAGACAGAGCTGCAAAAAAAGCCAGGGACAGTAAATAAAACGGCCATAACGCCAGTCACTGGCACTGGGGACTTAGATTTCTAGAGGCTGTGCTTAAGGAGTTTGTTTTCAAGTGGGTGCACAAGACAGTGGAGGACATATGGCACAGTCTTAAATCTCACAGCTTTCTCTGCTTTTATTTCCCATTCGTAGCACTGTTATTTTCAATGTGTTCTGGACTTTCCAAAATGAACTTTGGACAGTCAAAAGACATGAGAATTAAATTTCATTTATCTTCAGTGATGCCCTTTTCTCCTCTAGACTGTGTATATGGAGACAGCTAGTACCTGTAGCAAAGCATATCTTAAACACTTACTGGATCTCTTTTAACAGATGGACTGCAGTGAGAATACAGGAAGATGCTGCCAACTTTCAGACAGCAAAATGTGTCAGGGATGAGGATATCTTTAAGATGCTAAGGAAAAGTAACTTCCCCCTGCACCAAAAATGCCCACATCCCCAAATGAAATAAGCCTAAAAATCCTATCAGTTTGATTTTTGAAAAGTGATTTACTGCATAATTAAAATGACATATAATTTTCCAGAAAGAGAAGAAATGCATTTTCATTTTGAAATTATTTTGATTAAATATTTTACTTGTAACTCAAGATGAAGCTGCAGCTCTTTCCTGGCCCAGCTGTCATGTCTTTTGAGTAGCCTACTAGAAGTGAAAGATAAAACATATATGTAATTTAGTGCACAGAAATGTGGAGCAGATCCTTTTACTGGGATCCAACTAGGTGGGGCTTCTTCTAGTATCTTTTCCAATCATATTTGCTTGATTGGTGGCTTTGAAAGGGATACATATGACTTTAACTTCATTCTTAGGGACAGAGAACATAGCCTAATGGATTGAAACATCACAGAGAATATTTACAATTTTCTGCATTTTAAGATCTTGCAGAGTTAATGGAATGCCACTAAAGCATCTCTCTCTCCATGTTTCCTATTTGCATAGTATGCAATGTTATTGTAACATATTCTACCGCTCTCATTTATTTTAAAGTTTTTTGGAGGGACTCTGAGGTCTCTTCCTTCCCCTTCCTTCTTCTTCAGTAGTGGGATGGAAGAAAAGCTGAAGTCAATAAACATGAATGGAATGGAAGGAAGCACACAAATATATCACAATATTTTATTGTGATATAATTTTGCAGCAGAAATGCTGGGACCTGAGAATAACTTTATCAGTTATAGTTATATATATAACTATATATATAACTATATATTTATATATATATGCAGAACAAAATATGAATACGTTTATTTCAACATGTATGCACAAATACATTAGCTGTACATTTTGAAATTTACTGCCACAAAATATTCAGCAATCCTTCAACTCAACAATCAAGGGTTTGCATCAAGGGTCTGTATCAAGTGTCTACACCATGAACTTCCAAAGAGGCTTGTCTTAAAGTGTATCTGTGCTTTAAAATAAAGAAAATGCTCTACTTGTTGCAAAAGAAATTGTGGGAATAAAAACTATCTAATACCAACAGGAAGATCTAAAATCTTCTCATCATGGTGTTTGGGCTTGTGGCTTGTTTTTTTGTGGGCTTTCATTCTTCTCTATCCCTCTCCTCCAAAGTTTCTTGGGTGCTTGTCCCCAGAGAACCTCCCACAACTCAGGATTGGATTGGATTGGATTGGCAGGGAGGCTTCCTGTGGCAGTAGTTTCATGTAGGCTGTGATGGACAGTAGCACTATATTTTCAAGTTCCCAGCCTTAATCTCTTGCAGTTGTTTGTATAAAAGGAGTGGAAGACTTAGGACTCATCCAAAAATGGAGTTAGAGTTTAGGTATGTGCATTTTAATCTGATCCTCACTAAACCTCATGAAATTTTGCCTAATCCTGGTGGCTTCTACAATGTGTATGTACCAAAACACCTTAAGTCACATTAGAGACATCCTGGAAGTGGAGCTGCCAGTAACTGGCTTAGTGAGTTTCACATCTTTGTGCAGTTCATCTATGTGTAGTGTTGCTTTGCCTGTGCTGACTTCCAGGTTTCATCTTGAGAAGTGTGATCTGAAAATGCATCAGAGATGAAGAGTGCTATGTTAATGGTTACAGCATATGCTTGGGGTCAAGTCCCTTCTCACCTACATTTACTATATCCCTGAGTATATTCTGACAATTGATCTGTATGTCGGGTTAAAATGGGGCCATTCTATCTCTGCTGAAATTGTTGAATATTACTGAAAATAATTATAGATTGAGTAGAAAAGAGAGAGGAAGAGGGAACATGATGAGGAAGTCTAGTGTTTGCATGCATATTTTAAATAGGCTGTCACTAAATAAATTATTGAAATAAGAATTTGAAGGTTTGCTTATTGTGCAGTACTATCACAGTTGCCTTTCTTCTAATTCTTTTCCTTCCACTCGAAATTCTTGCACTTGCCCCAGCTAGGAAAATTGTGCACCTTACAAGAAAATTTCATGTTCTGCGGAAGAGACATGAAGCCAAGCTAATGTTGGACTTGTAGCTTAATATGTGTAATTCTAGACACCTAAATGAAAAAAACCCCTCCAGTCTTAATATAGGATCAGCAGCCACTTTGTATCATCATAAGGGTGTCCTTATTTTTAATTTTTTTAAATCATATAATAGTTTGATTTGGAAGTAACCTTAAGAGATGATGTAGTTCCAACCCTTCCATACCCAGCAGGGGCAGGGGCACTTCCCTTTTGACCAGATTGCTTAAAACTTCATCCAACCTGGCCTTCAACTCTTCCAGGGATGGGACATCAACCACTTTTCTGGGAAACCTCTTTGGAGCAGATTGTATGAGACTCAGCTTGCCTAAAGCAAAAAATTTCTTTCTTACATCTAGTATGAACCTACCCTCTGACAATTTAAAGCCATTCTCCCTTGTTCATCACTACATGTCCCTGTAAGAAGCCCCTCTCCAGCTGTCTTGTAAGCCCTTTTTAGGTACTGGAAGGCTGCTAAAAGCCTCCCCAGAGCCTTCTCCAGGCTGAAAAACTGTCTCAGCCTGACTCCACAGGAGATAACTACTTCATCTTCATGGCTCTCCTCTGGACTTGCTCCAACAAGTCTCTGTTCTTCTTATGCTTGGGGCCCCAGAGCTAGAAATGCAATATAAGAATGTAAAAATATTTCTAAAAATTCAGCTGATACTCCCAGTTGCTGAGATTCTGGGGTTGATGGTCCTTTGGAGTCTTCAACGAGTGCTTCAGTTTAGCACACAGACTTGTTTTCTGCCTTTTCTATCACATTAGGACACATGGGACACCAAATTCAAGATCTTAAAGGTATACATTTTGTATATATAAATAAAGCATTTAGGATCTATTGGATTCTATGAATAAAAGGAGCCTTTTGCTTAAGCAGCTTAAATAATAAATGCTGTTGCAAATGAAGTGTGAAAGATGAAGACAAAGCACATAGCTGATGTATTTCTATGCAAATATTAGGTATTTTAGAATTTTATATATTATTTTTCCATTAAGCTATTTGAAAGAAAAAGTGCTAGCTCATAGTAGTTAATGGAAGATAATTTAGGAAGAATCTGCTGGGATGAAAATGAAGCTTATATAATAAGTGAGACATCACAAAGGGAGCAGTGAAATTCTTTGTTCTGATATCTTCCATATTTGAAGTTGTTGTATTTATATGTCATTGGTAAATGAAGTATTCATAAAAGTGCTTGAATTGTCCTATGAAATGTGATAAAGTAACAAAGTTATATAGATTTAAAATTTTTCTTGTCTGTTGTCTCATTGTCTAGCTAATTTGTTTTCTTTATGAGTATATTCCAGATCACTTCGTAATACATTTCCAGTAACCAGTATTAAATAGGACAGGAAAAAAAAATCCTGAGAGAAAATGGCTTAGGTTACAACCATAATAACTCATACTGAGCCTACAAAAGAAGTAAACCAACATGAAAAAGGAGAAATATCTTAAATGCCTACTCTGTATTATTGCAACTACATTTAATAGTTTTCTGATGGAAGATATATTTATTTGTTTACATATATTTTTCTAGTATGGTTCTTGTCACACAGGTTCATATCATTGTGTATGAAATCATAGAATATCCTGTGGTGAAAGTGACCCACAAGGATCATTGAAGTCCTGGCCTGCACAGGACAGCCCCAAGAGCTACACCATGTGCCTGAGAGCATTGTTCAAACACTTCTTGAACTCTGTCAGGCTTGGTGCTGTGGTGTGGAGGGATAGAATGTAAGAAAATAGTGCAGAAGGCAATCTCACCCCTGAGGAGTTGCATCTGTACTAATCACCAAAGATTAGGAACAGGCCTGCCCTTTATAGGCCACAGCTGTGTCCAATAAGAAGACGAGTGCTACAAAAGAGTGGGTTAGCTGGGTGAGGAGAGAGCTGGAGTTTGTTGGCTGTGCCGTGAAGGAGTCAGTGCTGTGAAGAGCTGCCTATCAGAAATCACTCAGAAGGTATGGAACTTTTAAAATAAGATGACAGCACTGTGGTTATTCCTTGGGGAGCCTGTTCTAGTGCCCAACCACCCTCTAGTTGAAGAACCTTTTTCTAATATCCAGCCTAAGCTGCCCCTGACACAGCTTCATGCTCTTCCCTCAGGTCCTATCTGTGGTCACCAGAGGGAAGAGATCAGTACCTGCCCCTCCATTCCCCCTCATTATGAAGCTGTCAGTTGGGTTGAGGTCTGCCTGCAAAATTCCACTATTCAATGTGAGGTGTGCCAATGCAGAGCAAAATAGGACAATCCCCTCCTTGACTGGCTGGTAATATTTTGCTTAATTCACCCCAGGACACAGTTGGCCCTCCTGGCTGCTAGGACACTGCTGACTCATATCCAACTTTCTCTCAGCTAGGACACCCAGGATCCTTTCACAGTACTGCTCTCCAGTCTCTTGTTCCCTAGTATGTAGGCATATCTAGGGTTGCCCTGTCCCAGGTGCTCAGAATTAATTTTCTGCCTGTCTAGAGTACTTCGAATCCAAGGGTCAAGTTGAATATTATTTGATCTACTAATATTTAAAATATACCTTCATTTTACTCTGTGTCAAAAAAAAAAAAAAATGAAGCACCCTAAGTTAATTGAACTGAAGATGCTTAGTTTTCTAGTAAAAAATACATTATTAAAATGGTGCAGAAATTTTTCCAAGAGTAGAATGACTTATTTAATGTGTTGAAGACAAATATCTCATGGGTGAGAATTTCAATGTCTCAGCAATGTGCACTTACAGCCCAGAAAGCAAACTACATCCTGGTGTGCATCAAAAGGAGTTTGGCCAGCAAGTCAAGGGAGGGGAGTCTGGCCCTCCACTCTGCAGTCATGAGAGCCCATGTGAAAAACTGTCCAGCTCTGGGACCCCCAACACAAGAAAAAAGTAGACCTGTTGGAACAAGTCCAGATGAGGGCCACAAAGTTGATCAGAGGGCTGGAGCTACTTTCCTATGGGGCAAGTCTGGGGTGGTTCAACCTGAAGAAGAGAAGGCTTTGGGGAGATCATATAGCAGCCTTCCAGTACCTGCTGGGAGCCTACAAGATAGCTGAAGATGAACTTTTTTACAGGGGCATGTAGGGTCAGAACTAAGAGGAATGGCTTTAAGCTGGAAAAGAGTAGGTTTAGATTAAATATTAGGGGAAAAATTCTTTACTATGAGGGTGGTGAGGCACAGGAACAGGTTGCCCAGAGAGGCTGAGGATGCCTCATCTCTGGAAGTGTTAAAGGCCAGGTTGGATGGGACTTTGAGTGATCTGATCTAGTGAAAGATGTCCCTGCCCATGGTAGAGGGCTTGGAACTAGATGATCTTTAAATGGTCCCTTCCAACTCTAGCCATTCTAGGATTCTATGATCTTAGCCTAACCCAGCAGGAACAACATTAGATCAAAATAGTCATTAATTATCAGTCTATCTAACATTTAATTGTCCAAGTTGAATCATAACTATGTAGTATATCCTTGAATGGGATTGTGCCTCCTTTTTGGCTGCTGGGACGTATGGCCAAAATTTGGGAATTTCCAAGCCAGATGTGCAAATACAGTGTCTCATATGAAGCTGCATAATAAAAATAGTTGAGACTTACCTGTATTTTTGGATATGGTCTTTACTTTTGTTGGTTTTGGTAATTGCTTTGCTATTTTATGCAATTCTTCATTGGGCTATGCTACTGTCTTTGTTCTTACATTATCTGAATTTTCTGATGTGAACATGCTACAAGAACAATTTGCCTGCTGTAGACTTCATCCAATTGTTGGAAATAGAAACTGGTTGTCCTCTCTTATTTCTTATTTACGTCCTTGTAATCGTAGCACATTTTCAAACTGTTTTGGGTTTGCATTATTAAGTCATCTTTATAATATCTATAGTATGGTTTTGATGTAGCAAAATGAAAGATAGAAATTTTGTGGTAATAAAGAAGACTAAATTGGTTTTACCCATTCAAAAAGAATGGTATGAACATATCATACATGTATCTCCTTGTTTTTCTTTTGTGTATATGATGCTGCTATTAGGAGTTCCTCTATGTGCATACAAAAGGGTTCAATAAAGTCTGTTGAAATGTCATCCTTTTAAGCAAGCAAAAACCTACTAATGATAACCAGAAGTTATGGTAATATATCATTGCTTTTCAGACACTGATAAGCACTTTTCAGTTTTAACTTCTTTACTGATAGATTTGTACTGCAGCTTTAGTTTTATAGCTTTAGCATTGCAGTGATGTTTTGCTTGCTTTCCTTTTTTTATTGAGCAGAAATGAGAGGAATAGGTTTCCTGGCAACTTAGTGCTTAGAACAGTGAGGAAAACTTGGGGTTTTCTGGTGGAGGTTTCTTTTGTTAATTGGAAAAGAAATTCAGTTTTATTTTCTTGCCCTTGGTTGTTGCTGCATAGCACTGCTTTTGTACTCAGTTCAGTGTGCTTGCTTGCCTGTGTTAACTGATAGGAGAAGCTAATGCAGAAAAAGGCTTCCTGACATGCCCATCCTAGCACTTTGCTAATTGATTTAATCTCTGCTCCATCAGAGCATCGAAGCCTCAAACCTGTTCCTTAACCCAGTCTATTAGTCTGATGAGAATCGTGCCATGAGGGGGCCTTGGTTTGTCTGTCTTTATTGACTTAAAAAAGGCAGCAGCTAAAAAAACCTTAATCTTTGCTACATCATAAAGCTATGGACCTAGACTTAAATCACTCTGCAGCAGGCTAATAAAGATATTGGTAGCTGATTTTTTGGAAGAGTTTGGACAAAATACTGTGGCTTAATGAAGTATTTTGCTTTTTATTTTTTCTAAATTGTGCAACAAAAATGAGCAAAAGAGCATTTTGTTTGCATTCATTTTTGGCCATGCAAGGTCAAAGACAAGTCTATTAACTTTATATTTGGCCTGTACAGCTGGATATAGTAAAAACTGGTTTTCTGCTCAAAAATACTTTGCTGAAACTGGTTGTTTCCTGATTTATTCTTTATCTGTAATGATTTATATTTCTTTTAATATTTGATTTTCTGTTCTTCTCATTGTATATGATCAAATTTAAATTTCTATGAATGCACATGCAGCACAGAATTGTGATAAATGTATTGGACATGGTTGCATGGTGATTGATCGAGAGATGCCATACTAACTTCCAGGTTTGAATTTTTTCCTAAGGAGTTTGTTTTTTGGGTTTTTTTAACTGATAACCTTTCTTTCTGTCTGTACTGATACAAAACTGCTTCATGAGATGGTGATGCTGGTGATTTGTACTTACACAGAAAAGAATCAAATATAGTTGTTTAAGCTGCTTTGTCTCTTCATAGAGTCTTCTCCACTATGAGTATTCCATACCATACTTTTGCATCATGGCTGTACAATAATTTAAGCTGCTAGTGGCTCCTTCTAGGTTCCAAATTGCTGTAGATTTGAAGTCATGGCCATCAATCAATTTTCAGTAAAAAACCTGAGTATTTACATTTTACCCAAGTTTCTTAAGCCACATTTAGTGTGAGCATGCTCCTTTTGTTCTGTGACAGAAACATATAGTTGTGGAGGATTTAGTCTCACTTTCATCACATTATTTTTTTACCAGAGGTCTGTATTGTATTGAAATATCTCTCAGCTTGCTATACCCACCTTATTTGGGACACCTAAAAATGTTGATAACATGAAAATCTTGAATAATTATGGCATAGAATATGAAACATGTTACATTTTAACACTTGAATTTTTGGTAAATTTTTAAAGTTTCATGTGTGTATTTAATTCAATTAATATAATTGTTGAATTTTTTTTATCTTGGAAACAAAGTTGTGTTGATTCAAACTGGCCAACAAAAGGAGGTACTTTGTTTTCTAGGGATGCATATCTGCTGGAATGGCATGATGTGGTTAGTGACTCCCCTTGACTGGGTAGATTAGGGAGAACTTCTGAAGTCTCCAGTGTACTCAGGTAGTGAATGCAGTCATCTGAGACTCTTATACACCTTGCTATGCCTTCCTCCTACCTGGAGAGTCACATTTTGCCATAATTTTAAATGTCAAAGCTAAAGTAAACAGTCTAGGCAAGCAAGATTTGAGAAATCTGTTAATCTTATTTTCATTTAGCAATTTGTATATTCTGATGTAGAATACAGATCTCTGAGCCTTGAGGTGTCAGGTGTCTAAGCAGATACAGAGTCATGTCAGATCATGGTAGCCTTGACTGTACCATGCTCTACTGTATGCAGCCAGGCATCCTTCCTCTGCTCAGCAGGTGCATCAGTTCTTGTGGTCACAGAAAAACATAAGTGTTCATCCTACAAATAATTTGAAGGAAATAATTTTATAACAAAGAAGAACACACATGTGCTGGGTGTGAGGCCGAGGAGATTCAGAGGTGCAAAATAATGTTTATGAAAACATTATTTTGAAAACATATACTGTTACAGGTACCTAACCCATTTCTTTTCCCATTAACTTCTGTTTATTCACTGCCTTCCCCCTAGAAATAGTCTAGGTAAAACAACATTGTGAAACATTTGGCAGTGAGCCTATCAGCATGCCTTTTAAATCACAATTATCCGACAAACAGTGAATGTATGCATACTGTTGTTAGATATTTATTTCATCTTCTGACTGAGAGACAGCTGGTTATTCAAGCTATTGATCAAGCATTGGTGTTTTGTTTTTTGTATTAGTTGTAGTTAAGTACATGTAGTAGTTATTTATAATACACAGTGATTTACTTAACACTCTCAAATGCTTTCTGTTGCATTTGTAGGTATGTGACTTTGCTCTTATTAAAACATTCAGAACTAACACAAAGCTTCTCAGTGTGTGCATGCTAAATTTGTTGGTATTTGAAATGTCTGGCATGATAAGTTATTGGAATATATTTATATGGATTGACTCTTCAGGGCTTACCAGTAAAATGGAATATTTTTTACCTAAAAGTGGCTTCACGCCAGGAAGGTTTTGAAGGCATTCTGCATGCACAAAGTACTTGGGATATAATCCACTTAAATCCTGTCTATTTCGTTTGAACTGTAAAGTCAAGTACTAGGCAGGTCTCGTGCATTAGGATGTCTCGTATTCTGTCTGCATTAGCAAGTGATAAAGCTCCTATTTTGTGTATATTTCAGCTTCCTATGGGCAGCAGTACATTCAAGACAAAACCAATTTGCATTTATGGCTTATACTTTAAGAGCTACTTCTTCACATTCTCTTCACGTCAATAATCCTTACAGTGATTCTTCTGAGACCCAGAAAGATTACTTGTCTCTGCAAGTACTATTGTACAACTACTACTGGTGCTATACAACTCCATCTTGGCTATTTTTCTGTTATATGCTTGGACAGCTCTTTTAGACACATTAAAAAACATTTTAAGCTGTATTTTTGCTACTCTGGGTGCTACTTTTTAAAATTACAGTACTCACCAGCAGTTTTTTGCTAGAATCAGCTTTTATATGGTTCTATGGTTTTATAAATATTTTATTTACAAAGAGCAGTTGTATACTGGTTGAATGGTGTGGCAGTGGTAACTGAGTGACTAGAATGAAGCATGTGGTAAAGTCTCTGCCCCTGACATTAATTATCTCTATGTGGAAAACATAGATATAAATATATTGTAAGGAGGATAAAAGTCTACATTTGGCTTTCCAAATAACAGCTGTACATTGCAGTAGGTAATTCAGCTGTGGACTCCATACCATACTAGGACTACATGTTACAGTGTGTGTAATTCTTATCTAAATGTGAAAACAATGAATTGCAGCTGGATGGTAGTGCTCTTCATCTAATCATACTCTTCTAGAGGTACTGTTAAGATGTCCATTTTAAAGCTTTTCAGAGTGAAATGCATTAGGAAGAAAAGGTAACTTAATTCTTCAGCCTTGAAGGAAAGTTTCTGTAGTGTAACAGAGAAGATCATTTATTCAAAGACAGTTCTTTATTGGTTTTTAAATCTTATTCTTGTAATATTTCTAGCATCTGTACCTGAGTAAACAATAAACAAACTAAAGTAAGGCATTGCAGAGGCATTTTTCACATCTGTCTTTTTTTGGAGCCCATCCAAATTGTTAAGGTTTTTTGAACTGTGCTAATTACCAAATCATTCAATTTTTTCCCCATCTGGATTTACCTCCTTGGTATTCCTAACCAGCCAAGTCACTGTGTTGCGTGCCAAATGTCTTGATAAATACCTAGTTTGTTTCAGCTACATGAAAAAGTCGTGACACAATTTTCTCACTTCTTTTATATGTCAGCTTGCACAATATGGCGTGGATAATTAAAAAAAAAAAAAGTGTAGTATTACTTAAGACAACTAAATATTTGGCCATGGAAAGTAAAAAGCCTTCAGAGAATAGAAAGAGTATATTCATACTTTAGGGAAATACAGAAGTTATACACAATGATGCCCAGATTTATAATTTTGTTCCATCATATAACCTTAAAATTTTTTAAAATATTTCGAAATAAAGACTTAAGTGTGCTTCTTGCAGCTTTTAAGGTAGCTTTTAAATTATTTTAAGTTTGAATTTTGCAAGGGAAGCTGTTCAGGGCTTTATTGAATCTTAACTATGCCCACTTGAATGAGAACCTTTGTTTTTGTAAGTATGTAAATTGTTACTAAAATGCACAGTAGTAGGTGGTTCAGAATTTTAGTGCTTGTTGGGGTATCAGGAGGCATTGCTGTCAGTGTCTCTCAGAGGACGGTGGGGGCAAAGAGTTTCCCACTGTAAGACCACATTTATGACCGCCTGAGGAACTTGAATGTATCTGTCTATAGGATCTGATAAGATGCATTCCAGAGTCCTGAGAGAATTGGCTGATACTCTCTTCACACTATTTGAATAGTCATGGCAGTCAAGTGAAGTCCCAGGTGACTGGAAAAAGGGAAATGTACTTCTCTCTAAAAAGGGTAGAAAGGAGGACCCTGGGAATTATTGACTTGCCAGCCTCACCTCTGTGCCTGGGAAGATGATGGAACAGATCCTCTAGAAGCTGTGCTAAGGCACATGGAGTGCAGGGAATGTGCTACACCTGGGTTGGGGCAAGCCCTGGTGTCAAGACAGACTGGGGGATGGGCAGATTGAGAGCAGCCCTGCTGAGAAGGACTTGGGGATGGTGATGGATGAGAGGCTGAACATGAGCTGACAACGTGCACTCCCAGCCCAGAAAGCCAATCCAGGCCTGGGCTGCACCAAAAGCAATGTGGCCAACAGAGAGGGAGGGGATTCTGCCCCTCTGCTCTGGTGAGACCTCAGCTGCAGTGCTGCATCCAGCCCTGGGGCCCCAGGAAGGACATGGAGCTGTTGGAACGAGCCTAGAGGGGGCCACCAAGATAATTAGAGACATGGAGCACCTCTCCTGTGAGGAAAGGCTGAGAGAACTAAGATTGTTTGGGCTGTAGAAGACTTTGAGGTGACCAATTGTGGCCTTTCAGCTCCTGAAAGGAACCTACAGGAGAGCCAGAGAGGGACTTGCTATATCTGCATGTAGTGACAGGAGAAGAGGGAATGTATTAAAACTTGGAGTAGGTTTATATTAGGTGTTCATAAGAAATTCTTTACTGTGACAGTGGTGAGACACTGGAACAGGGTGCTCAGAGCAGTTGTGGATGCCCCATCCCTGGAAGTGTTGAATGCCAAGTTGGATGGGGCTTTGAGCAACCAGGTCTAGTGGAAGATGCCACTGCTAGTGGCAGAGGGTTTGGAACTCAATTATATTTAAGGTGATCTTCCAACCCAGGCCATTCTAGAAAGTCTTATATCACTAAACCATAATCTAAGTTAAAAAAAAAAAGATCATTGCTAGATAACACACCAGGAGCCTAAGGCTGAGAGAATTGCCTAATGAAGGCTACATTTTCAACTCATGTGGAATAATTTCTTTCTGAACTAAAATGTGATTATTATTGAAAAAAAGCTTTTGCCAGAATTTAGCAGATTAGATTATATCTAATATGCAATAAAAGAGTTTACAGAAGAGTAGTGAGAGTTAAATCTCCCTGTGAGCGCTGAGATCCCCATTTGCAATAAGCACTCTACTCATCTCACATCCTCAAACTGAGTTCATTAGTTTCTAAGGAAAACCACACTTATTAATATTATCCAAAACAGTCCTATGGGCTATGCCGCTGCTGCCTGGTATAAAGATTTTAGCAGTTGGATAAAGAGGGAGCTTTATTTATATGGTACACAACAAGTGGCACAACTGAATTATTTCTAAACCTGTTTTTATCCCAGTGGAAGCTCTGTGTTTTTTTGCAGTAGAAAAGTCCTGTGGGAAATGACGATTTTATTTTCGTTCTGGTTTTTTTTTTTCCCCCCACATATTTAGGCCACAGATCTGAAAATCTTCTTAAAGCACCTAAATCAGTAAAAATTTTAAGTGGAAAGGTTACTGTATTGCCACTGTTTAAACAGAATTAACTTTTTGTCCTAGTAAATTATTTACTTTAGTCTGGTAATTTTAGTTTAGAATTGTGCCTTCACTTAGTCTGAAAATATCAGCTGGATTGTTGTATGTGATGCTGGCATGTTCAGAGTTGGGTTGTTTTTTTTTTTCTCTCAATAAAACATGCTGTTGGAAGTCTGGTTTTTTAAAGAGAGTTATATAAATATGGGTTAAAAAGGACTACTTTTTTTCCCAATGGTGTATACACTTAACAGCATGTTTAATTCATCCCCTGAAGAACATGGCAGTTCACTTTTAAGGTTTATTTTAGCTTTTGCACTGAAAAACAGGGGTTTGAAATTTTGATCAGTATCTTTGCACAATACGTGCATACTCTTTTCAGCCTTGTGACAGTTGGTAAATGTGCATTAAGAGATCATCTTCCTGTCCCCCACAGGAGATCACCTCCACACAACATATGCAGCATTTATCTGCCAAAATTCAGAAGTCTCTTGAATCAAGCTTTTCAAAAAATTCTTCCATCTGGAGCTCTTAGTGTTTTCCAGAGAGTCTAGAAACCTACCAAGAGAAAAATCAGAACATTTCAGAGGCTCGAGTTAAGCTTATATATCTTTCATAGGAAAAGCATTGTGAACAAGCAGCACATAATTTTAAAGGCCTGTTTTTATATGTTTTAATATAAAAAATGCTCTTTACATGCATGTAAAATGCATATATTCCATGTATAAGCAAAGAGAAATAAACTGTAGTTTATTAATATTTTTTCCCTTCCATTTGTAGAGAGATTAATACACAGGACCAGTGTCACAAAAATGGCATACATTCTCTGGGAGATTGTGATGTTCCCACTACATCATTAATTTGATACTAATACCAATGCAAGTTTGTAGTATTGGCACGTGAAAAATCTATGCTGCTTTTACATCAGAGGACTTGAAAAAGAGAAGCAAAAATGGAGTGACAAAAATAAATGGAAACTGCAAAGCCCTTATTCTTCTCACACTCTCCTCTTTTGTTTATATACACAGGATCTAACTCCCTAGTTGCCTAGACAGGGCAAAGAAGGACAGAAGTGATATTGTGAATACTAAACAATCTCTTCAGTACAGCTTTTTGGCTGGGAAGATGTAAACCTTTTTCTGCTAGCTTTGCAAAAGTGTTCTTTCAGTTATGGTGGTCAGCACAAAGAAAATGATTCTTGAAGAACAGGGAAGGGAAAAGGATTGGTAGATCTGCTCCCTTAACTTTGACTATTTATTTGAAGAATGACAATTGCAGACTTATAGTAGTGGTCAGCATTCAAGACTGAATGGGTGTAACTTGTTTTAATTGAGATTGTAAGGTAATTTTAGAGTTCCATCATATCAGATGGTTTCATTTAGCCAAAGGCTCATATTATAGACTACTTGTTTCCTAACAGATTTTGACAATCTGATTTTATGAAATGGTTGTCTTGGTAACCCATTCACTTTGCTTCCATCTACGAAAAGCAAATGAGAAAGCAGTTGTTATCTGGCTTGAATTTTTTCTTAAATCTTCAACCACTTGCTTGTTTTTATATTTGTGTTAGTTAACATACAAACTGGAACCCTAAGTAATAAAAATATGTAATACGTAACCCTGAATAATGTTGTCTCTATAGCTCACAGGCAGATAGATATCCTCAATTACTTAGTATATAATTCACAGGAGGGTTAATTATAAGCTCTTCAAGGCAGTGACCTCATTTTTGGAGACATCTGTAAAGTGCCAAGCATAATAATGGTGCTATCTGAATAACAACACAAAAACGCTACAAAAAATAATTTGTGAGATAGAAAGTAAATTACCATTTGTGCATTTTTATATATATATATGTGTGTGTATATATGTATATTATATAGTGTTCTCCTTTATTTGCATACTTACCTAATGGCTATTTTTGTCATAATACATTTGCACAAATTGATTTATGTCATGTTTTCAACTTATGTAGTATGGTTGTGTCTGTAGTATGACTGAGCATTTGTTTTCATGAGGTACAGTACTTTGGGAGGTTTAAATGCCATAGGAAAATTTGATTACAAAAAATGTAAGTGACAGAAAGGTTATTAAAAATTCTCAGAAAATAATTTGTTATGATTTAACTGAAATTGTATGAAATTAGAGCGTTTAATGTCAGGGTTAGCAGCCTTCTTGTGTTCAGCCTAGAAGGAATAGCTCAGACTGCATAGAGCCACACAGGAGCTTTCAAATTTGGGAGAGCAAATTTGAAATGAACTGAGAAATTTAGTTAGTATGTGAAAAATGAGTAAAAAATTCTGCCAAAACGGAACGCAGCTGAACAGTCTTCAAAAACACACTGGTTAAGGCATGACTGATCGCATCTCCAAGTGAACAGAAAGAAAGAAACAGGAAAAAACTCATGTGCCTTCATGATACAGTTGAAGATGTAAGGCTGAGAAAAAAACATAGCTCCCAAAAGAAAAGGAAAACAATGAAGCAATGTGTCAGCACTAGTTAAACTGGAAAGGATGAAAATAAGAAAAGCATAAATGGAAAATTAATTCATTTTCATAAAAAGGTTACAGGATTTATGAAAAGCTTGGGGAATAGTATAATGAGATAATGAGAAAATAGAACCACTGTTAGGAAAGGTAGGTAAAAGGAATGAGTTTGGTGTTTTGTTTGTTTTTTTTTTAAGAAGAACTGAGTCCCAAATCATAAGGTTTACATCGCCTTAATTTTTAAATTATATATGTCTTTTAGAAATTTTTAACAAAACTAAGCCTTTATTTTCATCTTTCTCCCTTTTCTTTATTATCTCCCACAGGAATGCTAGTTCATAAGAATTTTAAAAAAAGAAAGAAAAAAATACTTTCATACGTGAGGCAAAATATTTGCTTTCTTAGTTTTGTTGTGACAGAGAACAGATTTCATTTTCTACTGCTTGTTTCCTGAGATATTGTTTGTGGTTATAAAAGTTTAATGCCATGCAAGAGTTCAGGATCAGCTTTTCTTAGGTCCTGTGTGATACCTTACCTTAGCTTCATAAGATAGATTTGGTTTTTGTTTGTCACGAATGTGAGAAATTGTCATGATTTCTCTTTATATGCAAGCATTCATTCTTCATTTCTAAATCACTGGAAACCAGTAGAGACTGAAAAGGGGAAGGTGTTGTAGAAATACAATTTGCAGAAAGTTAGTCTTCTCATTGTTGATGGTTTTATGATTAATTAATAATATTCTATGTCTCAATCTGGATATGGTGTGCAGACTTCCAAGAGACTAAGCATATGTTCTCTAATAGCTATAGTCCCCCTGTGTGGTTTAACTCCAGCAGGTGATTTTTGGACTCCTTACTGTATCATTTCACCTCCTGCATTCTGTTCCCATAAGGTTTGTGGTGAAGATCTCCAGTATTTATGGGGTTCCAGAGTGTCCCAAACCTTCCTCAAGTCACTTTTGCTTCTTCTGACCCCTGCTGTATCAGCTTTTATCTGGCCTGCGCAACTCCAGTGAGGTCCCACTTTGTAACCTGCTTGATACAATGCTGGGGATATAGTTAAGGGCTCCCAGAGCCTTAAAAACTATAAACTTTCCATGCTCATTTCATGATGAATTCCTTGCTATTATTCATTCTCTGAAATAATATTTTAATTGAACTAAATTGATGAAAAATGCATGTATACACAATTATTTATACAGTTAAATCAGGCAGTAGGGGTCCAAATTATTATAAAAAGCTTTGGTAAAGAATGGTAATAAAAAATGCTCTTAGATATTAGTGTAGCAGTATCATGATAAAACTCTTCCTCTTTTTTCCTCATCTGACTTTGTTTTGTTCTTGACCAAATGATAGTGATAATTTCAGCATTCTTTCATGCCTTTTCATTTGTGTTTAGATTTGATTGTGTATCTGTTCTTTCAGGTCTTCCCAGGTTTAATCTTTTTTCCTGAAATTTCTTCATTTGTTTCATACAGTGGGAGAAAATTATCATTTGGCATGACAAGCTTGAGCAACTTTCCCCAAATTCTTTCTATGGTGAAAACCACCCACATATGGCAAAAATCTTACTGCCAGTAGCATCATCGTAGTAGGGAGCATTTGAAATCCCTTATATGTGTTTTCTGTGTCATTCACCTTCCCTGTTTTGGTATGTCCCCACAAAGCACCAGCAGTCTTTAGATTGCTGTGGGCACACAAGTCATGTGTGCATGTTGTGCATAGCTGGCTGGGAGCCCAAAATCATTGGTCCATGGACTTGCTGAGAAGGAGAAAGTCCTGGTGCCTGAGCACATGGCTGTACCTTACATTGTTTAGTAGGTAAGATTTTGGCTTTAAGCACAGATGGATAATATGAATGCATATATTTTTATGCTAATATTATTTCATTAATGAAATAATAATTGTAAAATGTGGGACATGTAATACAAGATGGCACGTGGTGGATTAAACATTAATATTCATTTGGAAAAATCTTTAGTAGGCAGTGAGACATCCTGCTGATGGTTTTTACACCACTACCTCATGTATATGTTATCTCTTTCCTCCCCTTAATGGACCAAATTTTCACAGAACCTTATCTTCCTGGTCAGCTGGGGATATAGAATAGACACGTAGCTTTGGTAGGTATTTCAGGTTCTAGAAGAATTTTTGGCATGGGTCTTTGTAGTGGTGCTCAGTTTAATAAAAACAACAGTAATTGTATCCCTTTCACAAGGCTAATTATTGCCCCTAGATATGTAAAGAAGTATTCATTTTGTGTGCATGATAGATTGCTAATTGTATTGATTATGTGTCAGCAGAAGAAATTAAGGTAGTAGAAGTAAAAATGCCAAAAATCTGTTGTTTTCTGGGTTACACAGTAATCAGGGAAAGGAAGACTAAACAAATATTTATAATTGATACTCAGCAATGAGTCTGCCTTACTTTCTTGCTTATCTTGTAACTCTACAAAGCTTATGAGATACTTTATGAATATTTGTCCTTTTGGTTTTTTTACTTCTGTTGTAAATTCTCTTGGTAGTTTATAGAAAACAATTTGTATTTGAGAGAGGCTGATTACTGAATGTGGGAGTCAAATACACCTGTACATTCCTGGCGCTCCACTAATGTTCTATGTGTGACATACTGCAGGCCTCAGAGATGAACTGAATTTCCATCTGATTCCAAGGAGTTCTCATGAAGTAACTTGATAGGTACAAACAGAGGTTCAAGTTAGCTGTATATGCATGCTGCAGGAAACCTGAGGTGGATTTGACCTAGGTGGTCTATACCTAATAGCTTAAAATTTTGTTAGGCTGAAATGCTGCTAAAAACTAATAATGGATTTGGGTGATTGTCCAGAAAACAAAACAAAACAACACCTGAAAGGTAATTTACGTTTGTATAAGTTTATGGATGGCAGAATGAATTAATTTCCAGTTTATCCTATCACTGTTGTCTCTCTGAATTATGTGGTGGTCATCTGTCAAGCTCATGGAGTCGCAGCACAGTGTGATTTCTTCTGGATGCATCAACACTCTCCCTTAGCTGGCATACACCTCTCATGCAGAGACACCATCAGGAAGGCCTTAAGGACAAAATATCTGCCTTTCTGGAATATCTGACCTTGAAAAGATAATAAATCTTATCTCTAAAAGCTATGAAAAAAATTCCTTTAACTGCAGTGAATGGATTACTCAAATTATATTACAAATTCAATATAACCTGGATTTCACAAATTGTGATACACAATGAAAGTGAAAACCACTTTTAGGATTTAAATGAGGTTCTTATGACTGAAAGCTTATATGGTATTATTCATGTTGCACCTTTGGAACTGTATTTAAATATTTTGTCATTGTTCTTTAATTTATGTATTTGAGTAAGGCTTGTTTCTCTTGATGGTTTTGGATGTAATATATGTTATGTTTTTCAAGGAACTCTTTATTTTGAAGGAACACAAGGCCTAGCTATGCAAGCATCTACAGGTGAGCAGATAGCCTTTTACACGTGGGGCTGAGCAACACCCTTCACAACACCTGATGGGTCTGTGGTCAGGCCTCCCTATTAAATTTGCTAATGTTTGAGTAGAGTGAGGGCATGGTAACTTTTCAGAATAAAAGGTGAAACGAGCAGACTGGTATCTACCAGGGCTCTTAGCTGGTGCACTGTTTCTTCTCAGGCTCATCCAGTTAAAATATTCCCCAAAGAAAATACATTAGTACAAGTTTCTCTGTTACTTCTATTTGGAGAGGTTTTTGGAGTGTCTGCAGGGATGCAGTAGCAAGAGTAAGTGGAGATATGAGATGCAGATGTCACTGCCTGAAGATTGTGCAGAAGCATGAGTCATTTAGGCAGAGATTTTTTGAATTCCCATAATTGACAGGCTTGGAAGCAATGACTTGATTGTTGTAGCAGAAAGTGGACAGTCCTACTCTCCATGTAGCCAGAAACACTGGAAATAAAAATATCTTTTTAAACCATGATCTCAGGAAGTCTGTGCCAGTTCCTTCCAGAAGGCTCTCAATATATTCTGGCAATACATTGCAGATTCCTATGCACTTCTAAAATCCTACAGCTGTGAAAATCTGCAAATCATGAGCAGGAGGGCATACCGACAATCATTGTACTTGAGCAGAATCCTGATAAGTCTCAGAACTGAATTTCCCCCCAAAGTTCTGTTGTTACTGCCTTGTTTCATGTTGAAATCTGTACATAGAGGAAAAACTGGTAAGTAGAAAATGGTTACTGCAGTATGAGACTAAAATATTATTCAATATATACTTTAGTAGAATTCTCTGGCTTGTAAGGCAGAAAAATCTTAGCAGTCTTTTTTTCCTCCATCATTTAAAAATTCTGGTTATGTCCATTTGTGTTTGACATCAGAGTAGATGCTTTGCATAGATGAAATTACTTGCATTTAAAAAAGACAGATGAATTTTACTTGAAAGTGATATTCAGATACGGTACTGATACCATAATTATAAAATATATATGATACCTAAGTTTTTAAGTGCTTGCACCTGTGAGATTCTATAAATAACCCATGGCTGATTTGTTTAAGAACTAACTAGACCAGATTTTCCCTGACTTGTTTATCTCACTCACATTACCCCATTCATCTTGGTCTCCCCAACAGGGATATTTTCACTCTCCCCTTGCACAGAGATTACTGCTCTTCCAGGAGGGTTGGGCTGAAAGCTGTACTGTTCCTCTGCTGCTTGTACTCATCTTGGGCATTGTTAGCCAATGACCCTGGGTGACCATAACAATTGTCTCCATCCAGCTGCCTGACCTCCTGAATGGAGAAGGATCACTTCCAGGATCTTTCCTCCAGCCAAGGTCTTTACCACCTTCTATCCAGGTCCCTTTTTTTCCTGTCCTTTTCTTTCCACAACCCCAAGGCCCCAGGGTTCCCAATTTAAGCACAGTATGTGATCAGCATTCTAATTTGTGGTTTTGTCTTATCTGTCTAAAAATTGGAATATTTGGGAGATGCCACTTTTATACCAGATGTTAGAAAGATTTACAGTCAGAGTGCACATGCCGCTGGCAAATAGCAAACTTCTACTTGAAAGTTCAAACCCTGAGTTTTTGACATGCAGTCCTGCAGTCCTCCTACACACATGCACCCAATTATCTGCCACCTGTTACTGTTCTCAATTTAAGGTGGAAGATTTGTTTTTTTCATAACAGGTGCTGATACTTCCAAAATATCAGCATTGGAGATCCTGAAGAATGACCCAGTCCCATGCTGTTTGCTGCACCTTTGTTCTTCCTAGAATGGGGTTGTGAGTGGGGTCAGCAGAAGGGACAAGACTTTGCAAAGTACCTTTGAGCTTCACCCTAAAGGTGTAGCGGTGTTTTAAAGGGAGGTGCTGATATCAGACTTTCAACAACTGCATATGAATGATTAAGAACATTTTTGCCCTCATTATTGGATTGTGCAGAAATTAACTCCCATCAATACTCTAAGTGATAATATGTTGTTTTACTGTCTTACCTTGAAGTTCTTGAAGCATTTTAGGGAAGAAATACAAGCATTCACATACCTCTGGTCTGAAAAGTACAGTGAAGATAGTTCATATTATTATCAAGCTATAATTTCAATTTTTTTTCTCTTTTGCTGTGTTAAGCCAGAGCTGATGAAACAAGAAAAAATTTTCATATTTTGCAAGGATAATCAAAATGCCTGAAACTTATTTTTTCTAGTTTCTTATAAATACAAAAGAAGTGCTTGTAATTAAAAGGTTAGGATTTCTCTTTTCATATTATGTTGTAAATAGAAAATTTAATGAAACACTGTTTGCATTTTAATGGTTTTCATTGACTTAGATTTAGAAGTCTTCATTTATCGAAGACACAGTCTTTATATGGTACAGCCATCCTTTGTAACTTTTATAACTGCACATGCTTTTATGCTTACAATGTGCATTTATAAAGAGTCTCTATAGATACTTTAGTGGATTCGAAAGATTTCTGCTGTCCAAAGAAATATACAGAAGAACCCACTGACATCAAGTGAGTGTATCATTTCTTTGCCAGTATTTTTGGCAGTCAGTATTTCATTGGAAATCTCCTATTTATTCATAAGTGCTTTTATTTTTTTCTTTAAACCACTGTACTTCCACACATCCTGAATGCTAAATCTCAATTAAGTAAATGAAGGAATGTCTTATAGGAAAAGCTCATACAAGTAGTTTGTGTTAAAGGGAATTTGCATTCTGGCCATATCCCCAGTGACAGCTGAAATGAACCCAGTCAAATGATTTTAGGCATAAAGCTGTGCTAGTTGCAGTTGTGTATAGATTTAGTCATTAAGAAATTGTAGAAAAATAGTAGTAACTGCTACTTCTGAATTTTTATATATCAAGCATTGGAGAAAGATCTATTTGAATAAATAAGAATTAAAAAATGGGTTCAAGTATATTTCTGTTAAAAATGGTCAAGAATTTGTCCATTATGCCTATGCTGGTGTTCACTGACTGACAGATTGATGTTAAATTTACGTAGTGTTCCCCCTTTATTGACATGACTCAATATCTTAAAATATTTTTTACATGGAATTTATATTTAATACATTAATTGCTAAATCAGTATAGTGATAAATATGATTCTGATGTTTCTTTCTCTTCATTAATGCTAAATATAAAACATATTTTGTATTTTTGTGGCTTGCATCATAATTTGCCATTTGATTATTGAAGTTAAATGAATTGAGATATTAGTAATTTTCCCATGAGTAATTTCTACGAACATTATGATCCTTTCACATCTGTTTATGTGGAACAATAAAGCAGCTACCATTACTGGACAAATTCCTGAATGCAAAATGAAGCCCAGACTAATCCCCAAGTTTGCTGATTACAATTTAGTTCCTCTTCATTGCCACCATTATCTCAGGTTCAGAGAATCATTAAGATTGAAAAAGACCTTCATAGTCCATCCACCTCACACCACTACGATCTCGCCTAAACCATATCGCCAAATGCAATTTCTATTGGTCCCCAAGACAAATACCTGTAAACT
Source organism: Agelaius phoeniceus (assembly GCF_051311805.1). Taxonomy (NCBI): domain Eukaryota; kingdom Metazoa; phylum Chordata; class Aves; order Passeriformes; family Icteridae; genus Agelaius; species Agelaius phoeniceus. The sequence continues at coordinate 39,098,155 of NC_135268.1, read as the reverse complement.
CTGCTAGGTTTATTTTTGTGTAAGGGGTTTTCTTTTGTTTTGAATTACATATTTAGTCGCATGGTAATGCTACATGTTATAAAGGCTCAAGCAGGCAAGAAGCATAATTAGGGAAACTTGTAGTGTTGGTAGTTTCTGGGATTGTTACCTGATATCCTCTGAAGCTTTTCTTAAAGCAACATTTCCATTAAAAAAAGACTTGTTGCAAAAGTACAATGATGACAAATATATGAAGATTTGATAGAGTGAATGAAGTTGAAGCAACTGGCATCAAGTAGCATATTGTCTTCATTGGAGCTTATTCTCTCTTCCTCAATATTTGGAGACAGTTTAATTCTATGGTTTCCCTCAGGTTTCTTTTCAGCCTGAAAATTCCTAGAAGAAAATGGCCTTTCATCATAAGTTTTAAATAGAGGGTTCTATTCCATAGTTATGGTTTTCAATAATGGAGGGGATATTTTGGCTTTCATCAGATATTTAATGAGTATAAAAAGATCCAAGCAAAATTGGCTGTTGCAACTCCTCTCTGTGTGATGTGAGTTCATGAAGAAATGAATGTGGCAATAAATGAAGGAGTTTGACTCTAACTGGATGGGTTTTGGAGCAAATACCTCAAAATCTTCATACCAAAATAGTCCAAAATACTAGTGTTGCTACAGCTGAGGAATAATGTAGAAATTTTTCTGACTTTTCAGGAGCTATTGTCTTAAGTCATGCTGTGTATTTTTTGTAGAGCAGGTAGCATTGCGGTCTCTTAAATTTTAGAGAGTGAAGCCTGAAGTCTTCAGCCTCAAGAAATTTACACATGATAACTTTGTTCTGTCATGTATTCTTCCTGCTAAAGAATGGTTTTTTAATATCCTGAAGTGCAAATCAGCCTGTACAAATCCATACTGTTTATGTTCTGTTGTGGTTGTTGATAATTCTGATCATACTAGGGATTTCAGTAGATTCCTCACTTCTGTGTATTGCCAACTCCAAAAACCCAGCCCATGCTTTTCCTCTCTCTTGAAGGATTCTGGTTCTTTGTCTTCTTTTTAAACAATAGATCATAAGGCTTTCTCTTCATTCAGCATCTTTCAACAAAATTTGGCCTTACACTGCCAGTAGATTTCCCAGTAACAATGGAAATACAGCTGAAGAAACCTGTCCTTTGTAGTGAAGCCTTTTTCTAGGTTGCAGCTATAGATAGAGTTTAATAAAGTGGCTCTTCCATGAGAGCATCGCTTGGACTGTACAAGTGAAACTGTCTGCATTCTGTGATCTTCTGAAACTAATTGCTGGTTCCAGATCTTACCTTGAATTTAGTATGATTTTCTAATAAAAAAAACAACTGCTAAAGTTTCAGTTATCACTTCCTAGATCTTTCAGGAGGCAGTAGAAACTATAACATCTTCGATATCCTCTATAAGAATATGCCTACCTTGGGACTCTAAAATAATGGTAATTTTTAAAAATTTTTTACACTAGATCTACCCCCTTCGAAGGTCATTATGAGGATTTCTTCCAGACTAAGATATGATTCTGATAGGCCAAGCTATTAATAATATTTGGAGATTAGAATAAACTAAATTTACCAATAAGATAAAAAATCCCAACATGTTTTTTATCTGTATTACCTCACTTCATACAGTAGATGAATGCTGGTGTTAATGCCTACAGAAACTAGCAGATGGACAATTTCTTTTCTCTTTTAGTCAATACTTCTCATCTTCTTTTAGGCTGAGGCAGAGAGATTTGATGCATCAAGAAACAGGTGTCAGGAAGATGTTTATTTATGGAACTTCACCTATGGAAAAAGACCTTGCCACTCTTTGGTTCTTTTCAAAATAATTTCAAGGTTTTAATATATTTTGCACCAGCCATGTAATGGAACATTTTGGCACCCCAAATACCATTCTGCAATAATTGTAGGGAAAATTTTGAGTAAACCATGTTTTGTTTTGTTTTATTGTAGCACTGACTTATGAGCAAAGAATAATAGAAGAGTAATGATCCCACAAACAATACCCTATTTCTTGCTTAATTGAAAAGAATTTTTTTTTTTTGCAGAACATTCTTCATTGTTTTAAAATCAGGAAGGATATATTGATGTTATGTTCAACTGTGTTGTAGCATTAGTTGTTTAACAGCTCAGGCTATGTGACCACTAGTATCCACAGATATATAAAATTATTAAAATCAAAAATGTATCTTCCAATTTCAAAGACTATGTTTTTTATTAGGGTAGTTACCCTAAATATTGCATTTTGTTGTTGATTTAAGATCTTGGATACCCATTTTTTACACCCTGGTAAAGTCCTCAGTGGGTGTAGAAATACTGGTATCTGAAATATTTGCCTGCTTAAAGAAATATCTTAAACCTGAAAACTTGTTTAGTGACTCATTTATACTTCCTAAATGGTTAGTGCTGAAATGATGCTATATGAAATGTGTGACCAAGTTATGTGTTTTCTCCCTAGCTTTGCTTTTATCTTCCTTTGTGTTTTCACACGATATGAATTTTATATTTCAATTTCTCACTACATAGTATGTCAGATATGTCCTAAATTTCATATAACTCATGAAATTACATAAATGTCAATATATTTCAGTAATTTTAATTTCAGTAATTTTAAAAAGAAATTAGGAATTATAATAAATAACACATTATTTATAGTATGGTGATTTACCTATAGTATACTTAGGGACAAATGTAATGCTTGGGTCTTCATTAACAATTATTTCTTGTTAATTCTTAAAACCTTTAAAGATTCTTTTCTCTGTTCTTTTATCTTCCTGAATTGGAAATAAGAAGAGGACATACCTTTGTTAACTCTTACATAAGTAGATGCAAATTGTGGCTGTTAGATGTATGGAAAAGCTAGTCCAAATAAATCTGTTTAAAGCAAAGATATAGAATATCTGTTGGCAAGGGATTTCCCTATCAGAATACCAGAAAGCTGATATAAGGGCATTGGGCATGACTGGTTTCTCTCTGATAGTAGCAAATGGCCTAAATAGCTTTTGGAGCTAGCTCTTCTTTCCTATTTTATATCATATGATAGAAATTAAAATCTGCACAGCTTAAATATTGTATACTGTTATTTATATAGAAGTTCTAGACAAATCCACTGTTCCATTCTGGGTTAAAGCAAGCAAACAAAAGAAAAAAGGGAGAGGAGGGAGAATTTAGCATATATTACTCCTATGCTTGCCTCATGTTATCTAGCAGAATGCTAAAATTCAGTGTCATTAGAGAGCTAGGACTGGAAATAACCTGTATACTGCATCAGCTTGGTGGGTCACTACGTTGTGATTTTTTTAATTTCATGAAAAGAAGGAAAATGTTAGCATAAAATCTGCTTATAACAGGTTATGAAGTTTTAGGAGCTACAGCTGTGTAGGCCATGTTATGACCAATAGAACTGCTTTGAACAGTAAGCTGTTAAATCCTTTGGGAAGAGCAGAAAATTAAAGGAAAAAAAGTCAAATTCAAATCTTCAGTTTCATAAAATGGTGCTGTAAAGACTAATATGAAACCAGCTTTATGAGGAAGGGACAAAGTTGCTGCAACTAGAAATCCATACAAGTTGAAATTTGAGCTAATTGCTCAGTTGTAAACCCTGAAATATCTTTAGGCCATTATCTTTAAAATCGACATCTGCCCTACATGGTTACAGAGAAATTTAGTGTTCTACTTCTGTAGTGAAGGACATGTGCAGTTAATTGCCCAAAAGCAAACAGTTGTTTAACCAGACTAGAGGAAGCCTTTACTTAAGGTCAATAAACCCTCTGGCATTTCCTTGCCAAATTTGTCAAGAATATAAATAAATCTCTCTCAAACCCTTTGCTGTTTTTTGGAAGCATCAAATCTTTTGAGATGAGAGCAGGATATTCTGTAAAGCATCCCAGTGTCTCGGAGAGCTTTCTCCTTGGCAGGGGAATCGGTCCCACTTTTAACTTCACCTCTGGGCTTTGACATTCGGCATTCAAATAAGGCAAATAAAGTAACTCAATAATCAATAAGGCAAACAAGTCTTATCAAGAACTGGAATTCTTGTTAATCTCTTTATTTGTAGGAGAAAAAACCCACCCTAACCCTATGTAAGTAAGCATCCATATTACTTTCTTAATTATTTGTATAGGATTTGTGTTCTCTTTAAAAGCCTTGTTCCAGATTTAGATGCCAATGCTGCATCTTACACTGAATTGATCTCCGCAATGACCTGACTTTGGAGTCATTGAGAACACAGATATTTTGTTAAAGAAATCTTGTAAGAAGGTATGTCGTAGACATCTTTCATGAAAAATCCTTTCTTAGGATTTTTCCTTGTGAGAAGCTGCAGTTTCAGTAACCAAAGTAAACAATGGTTATCTGCTGCTGTGGAATGCAACAGGTAGACCCATGATTGGTTTCCTGTGGATGTTTAGATTTACTGACCACTCATGGCAGAGCTGGCTCTTGCTCTCTGAGACACAGATCTTTGTTATTCATTCTTTTCTATTCTTAGCTTAGCTAGTTTCTAGAGAAACCTTTTCCTTTCGATTTCTTTTTAGTATAGTCTTAATGTAGCATATATCATGAGATAGTAGGTCAAGCCTTCTGATCGTAGAGTCAACACTCTCATCTCTTCTTCAACCTGAGAACCCTTGTGACCACGGTCACAAAGGTATGTCATACTCAAACCAATACACAGGGAGAATATAAAGACAACGAATTATGTGATGGAATTTTGCTAAAACTTTAGTATCTGACTACTGGTTGAAGACAAAATATTGCTCAGCTAAGCAAGCTCATGCTTTAGTCTTGAATATGCCAAATGCTGTCATGAAGAAAGAAGACAGCCCTTTACAGTCTTCCATGTTCAACTAAGGAAGAGCAAAATTTGATACTGTCTTTAGAAGAAAGCCACTGTTATATTTAATACTTTCCCTTATAAACAGAAAAGAACAATGCCTATCTTTTTGATGTGTTCAAAACAAAATTTAAGACTCTATCACATCTATGGATGTCAAGTAGGTCCCAGAAGTTTATATTCTTTGCAAAATCCCAAGACAGGTGCATTTCTGAAAGATGCTGACAGGGAAGACTTGGTATTTAAACAAGTATCAAGCTTTTTCTGTATTTAAACATTTTGAGACAGCAAATATAATTATAGTCTACTGTCTCTGAATTCATCTCTATTTCCTTTTGATATTGAAGTTCACTTTTCTTCTTTCATTTTTTTCTTTTCCTGTATGTCCTATTATCAGAACACATGCACACAAAAGAAAAATTAAATAGTCAAAACTTCTTTGCATAACTATTTCAATATTTTTAACTTGATGAAAAAACAGGGGCTTAAGGGAGGTTTTGTACCATCAGATTTATGCCATCAAATTCAGTTTGTTACAAAGTATGTTCAGCAATTTTTTGTCCCTGAGGAGAATAATGAACTTATGACTCATTTCTGACTGAATCATTACTCAATGTATCAACAATATATTTCTAGTGCTTTAGAAATAGTGGAAAAGAAGGAACTCAAATATTTTTGTTTGAAAAATATATTCAAATGTATTTTTTTATGTACATTGGTGTTTTTTCTCCCACTTTGACTGGGTTCTTTGTTGTCTTAAGACAAATTATTGACAGCAGTTTTAACCTGTGCTTCCCTGGGAACAAATGCCTTGGCAGCTGGCCATTGTAACAGATTTTTCTGGGTGACATGCATATTCTGTACTGATCTTGCCAAAGCCTGGTGTTTCAGATAGCTTCCTTTTCAAGAGCAGGTGTTCATTTATTCCACATCATTCTGCAACCTTGGCAGATGAGATAAAATTCAGAACTAGTGCAGAAGAGCTCATTGATCCAGCTACATAGAAATAAATCTTAACACTTGGAGCTTGAAGGAGAAAATCCAGAAAGAGGCAGAGTGTGAAGTGGTGAAGTAGCTGGTTGGGTTTAGAAAAAAAGAGTGACTTACACTTGGACATACTACCATATTAATTATCTGGATTCTGCACTTTTTAATGGAATATGACAATAGTTTTTCTGGACGGGAATCATACAGTAATAACAAAAATTTATTTGCATAAATAGTTGTATCTGATACCAATAGTTTTATTCTTAGTTGAAATAAGTTGCATTACCTCTCATTTTCTTTCACTTTTAATATCTTGAATTTATCAATGTTGTTTTATTGACACATAATATAAACAACCAAAATCCATCCTTAGTGCAAAACACATGCATGGGATCTGATAGCAAAACTGTGCTTAAGAACTGAATGTGTGCTAAAAACCCCCAAAATAAAAAGGAAAATATTGTCAGCCTGTGTAGTTCTATGGAGAGTGTACACTTGAGCGACGTAAATATTTGATGAGTTCCATACTGTAGTAAACTCTATTTTAATTTACTGTCATTGCCACCGCCTCTGTTCTCTTGTTTAGTAAATGCATTTTATCTTTAAACTGTTCCTTCACCCTTGCATAGATAATCTCAATTAAGCCAACTACAGAAAAGCTTTGACTTATGCACATCTTTATTCATCTCGTGGTCAGTGTAAATGTTTGAAAGATATTCAACAGACTTACAACAGAAAAATAAACAACTGTAGATTATTAAGTCTGCTGAGAGAAAATAAGATTACTATAAAAGCTACAGAGTATGAGTATAAAATAAAATTCAATTAGAGCCCCCTAGCTGATCCACTCTGTGGACTGAAGACTTTATGTGATGATTCAGAATCTTATCACAATGATACAAGAATGGGCTATGTGTTTTTAGAGTAACTATTGTAAAATGATTGTGTCTTTAAAGGGAGGAAGAAAAAAGAAGCTAAAATATGACTGCAACTCTTGGGGACATTTCTGATCTTGCTTCATGCATAAAAAACCAGCTTAGGTATTCTTATCAGTGTACACTGGAGAGGATATAGGCCAACGACCGAGTGGGTTTCTCAGGTGGATTATGGAGCTTGTGTTGCTCTGTGATGGCACAACTGCTCTGATGGAGATACCTGGGCCTACTGCTGTGCATGTCTGTGTGATTTAGAATTACAAAAATTTACAGTCACAAAAAAAAGTTAAGTTCATCAAATAATGAAAAATTAGCTATAGTTCTGTGAGAAATAAATATCAACTTTCTAAAATAATTTTACATCTTTCCTTTGAATGTAAGCTCTAGTCAAATCTTTGTGTTCTGCTGTTTTTAAACAGACATTCCAGTCTAGAAATGACAAAAATTCATCAAAAAAAATATGTTCCTCTGAAATATTTTGTTCTCATTGAACTTGCCTCTTTACAATGACTTTTTTTTAAACAAAAAAATCACTGACCAGCCCAACTCTTTTTAAGAAAAAGAATCCATTATTTTCAGATTATCAGCAAGATGTTAAGATTTTCTTTAGTGGTTCAAGACAGAAATGTGTCTAGGTTTCAGCACCATGCTAATATTAATTTCATAGTGGCATACTTTTTCTTCTACACTCTGGAATCCTTTCTCTTTATTTGCAAAGCAGTGGAAATAGACACTTATTATGTGTCTTGGGCAGAATTAATTTGACTTAGAATGCTCTAGGTTAATTTTGCATCATTAAAAAAAATTACCAAAGCACTTTGATATCACAGTGTGAAGGTGTATATGGGGCAATGAAGGGGAAGGAATATTGAGAAAAAAACCCTATTCATATTATGTACTCATAATATAAAAATATATTTTGAAATAATAAAGAATAAAAGAATTTCTATTTGGTCTCTCAACCTAATTGAATTTCAGCAGTGACCTTGGCACAAATATTTTTCAAATAATGTGAAATTGATTTTGAAATATTCAAAAAAGCTTTTGTTCTGTGCAAATAAAATGTATATGCATTCCTTAGTATTAAGAATATCAGTTCTGACTCTTTCCTTCCATATTTTTTTCCTGCATTCTGTCTTCTTCTTAAGACTTTTTTCCTTCCCAAAAGGGAGTCTAAAACAACGCAAACAACATCATGAGGTCTTAAGCACAGGTTTTAATGAAAAAACTGGCCAAACAATTTTCATAAAACTTAACTTACATTGTCTTGGTTCTGTCCACTGAATAACCCTCTCTTGTAAGTGCAGTTGTTTTTTGCTCCTCCCTGGTTGCCTTCACAGCCTGTTTCCTTTCATTCTGTAGTAACATTTGTTCTGGACATACATAATCCATGGAAACCCTTCTGTCTCTAGGGAAGATAACCATGCTTATTGTAGAAACTGGACATTGTAAATCTACTTATGAGGACTCTAGAGAGGAAAGAAGGGGTACCAGGTCAAAAACAACTGGGGTTAGGATAAGGTAAAATGCAGAGTACCCATATCCTAACAGCTGCCTATGATTGGTCACAAAAAGCTGTATTGCTCTTTTTCCTGTTCTGCAGGCAGGGAAAATATTGATATATAATCCTGGGTTGGGTGATAATTATTTTTCATATCATAAATAATTACAACATGCGTATGTTTGCATTTTAATAGAGAAAATCATGATGAACTATTGGGCCAGTGTTTTTCTTTTAGGACCTTTTTTAAGGGATGAAACTGGGTTCCTACTTTATACACCTATAAAGTAGAAGACTAAAACTATTCCTGGAGATTTAAAAACTAGTCTTTTAGATTATTTAGTTCATAGAGACTTTTGATACTGCACATCTCCATCTCACCTACAGTTGTCACACAAATGCCTACAGCTAAAACACAGTTTAGTGAAATGACTATAGATTTGGAAATGCAAACTGCACAATAGAAGTAGGTTCTAACATTTTAACTGATTTTGACAAGCAGTAAGTTCATATTTTGTTGCCAATGTCACTGTAAGTTTGTTTCTCATTTACTGAGACAAAGATGTATGGTTTTTGCTAGAACATTCTTAAAATTCTTCTAGGTTTCCTATATAAAGAACTCACAGCACATTAACTTCCCCTGGCTGCTCTGAATATTTGGAACCTTTGAAAGCTATTATTCTTTTGAAAGAATTTACTTTAAAATCTTATTTTAAACAACAGTATTAATAATGGTTCTGCAGTTTCAACAGTAGTCTAGTCTAACTTGTTTCTTAATGCAGGTTTGCTTTCTTTTTGTTCAGTTGTCATTTCTTACCAATCCTCTTTTTACAAACTTCTGCATTTGTATTTGTCTTGTCTTTGTAATACTAGTGCAGTATTACATACTGATGACTGCAGAAATATTTGTCTCGGGAGGACCTGTAATGTGCTGCTGCTGACCTTTAAAAGGTCCAGGCTTTTTTGGATAGTAGTCAAGGGGAGATTTTCTTTATGCCTCAGAGAAGACATTCCTAGACATCTTGAGAACAGAAACCAGAAATGTCTATTAGTCAATTTTTTCTGTGTATGTGACAAGAAAATAAAACTTTCATATGTGTTTCTAATGAGCAAATATAATCCTTTTTGCCTTTGCAAAAAGGTACGTTTCTAATGAGTAATTATGATCCTCTTCTTTTCAAGAAAGTGTGTGAGTAGATTTTTTTATCTGAAAAAATTAACTGGAACATATTCAGTGATTCTTGAAGCCCATCTGGCATTGGACACCAGTATAATGGCCAGGAATAACTTTCCCAAGAAGGCTGGGAAACTGGATGTGTGACAGTGTACCTTAACACTGCACGAGAAATAAATGTTGCACCAGACTCCCAGGCATTGTACTGGGTTTTTACTCTGATATAAAACTGCACATGGAGCAGAACATGAACAAACACTTTGGTGATACTTAACCATCCTAACTTTAGGTGTGTGGGAGTGGGAATCATCTAGAAAATGAACTGTCGTCTTTTTTTAGTGCAATTTTGGAGCCCATTCAGCCAGCATAGCTCTTCAAAAGCTTGTTGGTAGGAGTCTTTCAAGCTGTAGTAAGGTTTAAAATAAAAAAGGCCAAAGCAAAAAAAAAAAAAAAAAACCTACAAAAAACCTTTCATCAGCAGAGCTGCAAGTTGTTCCATGCTGAAATACCATCTGCTCTCCAAAAGAGAGGATTTTTACTAGAATGCATGTTTGGACGAAGGTGTGCACCCTGCTGTGTGTTTTGCAGTTTTCCTTTGTTGTATTTGCCCCACCATATTAGATACTTTCGGAATTCTTTGACTTCTTTATTAAATATTAGTTGAGTGGATCTGAAATGTACACTTTCTGTCTGAATGCATGGCCAAGTTTTAGAAGGATTCTTGGGTTCTTTATCATCATCATCATCTTAAGCATTATGTTGACCTTTTCATGTCTCTTTAGAGTGATTTTCCTCAGAAGGTACTGTTGGAGAAAACAGAAGAAAGTCCTTTAAGGTCATTTAGATGAGCTCACATAAACATATTGCCATTTTTACTTTGTGGAAATGAGCAGTTTTCTGTCATTAGAGGGCATACACTTGAAGATTCATTAGGGTTTTTTTACTGAGCTTACTAGAATTAATTGGCAAAATGTAGTGTCAACCTTCATGCATTTGTGCTATCCTAACCTACAGAAAAGATGAGTTTGTGTGAGGGTCTGATGATAAAAAAATCATGCTGGTTTGGCGTTGTTTTGCTGGCCCTCTCTTGTCAGAATCTAAAATGTATGAAAGTCGCATTTATTTGCTAATACAAGATTCAACTGTCTGCTCCCTTTGTAACCAAATGTTTAGAGAAAAGCATGTGTCTTCTATACCGGCAGCAAATACAAGTTTCTGGTAGTTATATTTGGCAATTTATGGAAATTGCAGCTTTTTTCTTTGCTTTTCTCTCCAAGAAGAACTGCCCTTTAATGGAAATTTATTTGCATTAAACTGTACATTTACTCATATCACGCAAATTCCTTTGTACCATATATGTGTCATTCTTTCATGGCTAAGAGCCCAAACAAACCTGAAAGAAAAATAAATCTAGTTATGAGTTTTCTTATTCTAAAGATGGGTTTCTGGAGGCCACTGTATGTGATTGCAGGTAATGTTTACTATCATTTATCCAGAAGGCCATTGGTTTATAAAGTGAGTTTGTTGTGTTGTGGGAGAAGCACTTGTGGTCTCAAATATTACTAGCAAATGATAAAAAAGAAAAAAGTGGCGTCCATTTAATCTCCATTACCTTGTATCTTGTATTAACTGGTCTCTTGGCTTACTCAAGGACTCCTTCAATTTCTGATTTGGTTATTGAAATTTTATAGTGTGAGAATTTTACTTCACTCAGGCTCTTCAATAGTCTGTAAAGCTAAGTCCTCTGGAAGTAGCCCGAATTTTCAGTCTACCAAAATAAAGTTTTGTAGTGTTTCCAATACAGAAAAGCAAATAATTTCTTTTTCCCAATATCTGTATTTGGCTATGTAAAACCTCGTTAGTGTGTAATGCTGAAAAAGAATAGGGAAAGGCACATGACAAATTATGTAACTGGAAAAGGAAGATGTGCTTTATATAGTGCCTGCACGTGCTATTATATGGAACCTAGTCAGTAATGTCTGTTTGGAGTCTTTGAGGGTCATATGTAAGGTAATTTTGTAGCATTGCTGAAACTCTAAGTATTTACCCTTTAATATACTCAGTAAGTACACATCTGCCTCCCTGACTATGCATCCTGCATCCACGCTGAGATTTGCCCACCAGGAATTTAGCTATTCAAAAAGCTACTGTACTCACAGTGCTCAGTGAGTTTTGTTAGCTACACAAGGGAATAATTTACTGTAAATTGATTTTTTTCCATCATCTCTTTTGAAGATTTCTACTAGGCCAGGAAGCAGATGAAATCCCTGGAGGCAGATGAATTCTTTTTCCCTGTGCTGGTGTCTGTAACCTAGCCTGGTTACTGTTATCCCATGGTTGAAAGCTGATTGTCAAAACCCATGTAACACACTGATATGCTCCTTGCATTAAAATGGAAAAGAACGTCAGATTCTGTTTTTTCTAAGAATGCAGTGGATTGACTAACAGTGATCTGAGCACAATTTTGGAAATTTCCCATGATATTTATCTGCAGTGTGTGGAATTAGAGTCAATTATAGTTGTTACAATAGCAGTTAGCATGCTTCTCACAGTGCTCCCTAGTGATGTTTGCCTGCAGCATACAGAGCTCTGAAATCTTCACGTGGGGAGAAGATCATTCATTATGGAGAGAACTTTTATGCATTCATCTGCTCTCAGGCACTGTTAGATTTGGCTGTGTATAATGAAAAAGACTAAAGGATTTGTTTCCAGTAAACTAAGAAAACAGTGTTGTAAATCCATACCAACAGTGTTGCAATGTTAACAGCAAAATATGTATAATTACAATACTTTTATAGAATTGTATGCATGAGTTGTTTGTAGTTTGCTCATGTTTTTTGTGTCTTGACAAACAGAGAATATTGCAGCTTTCCATGTTAGATTACATCCTGTTCATAAAATGGAAATTCTCAAATCAATGTTGTTTCAGTAAATTAAATAGTAAACCAGTGTCCTGGTTTCTGCCATCATGTATGACATCTAGTTGTAAACACTCATCAAAAATGCCAATAACTTGCATATTTCTCCTATGCATAGCTAATTGGTTAGTCTTCAGTTTATTGATAGGCTCTTCATGTTGTTGGTATCTAATCAGAATATGTGGAGTTCACTTAAAATTCAGTATTTCAGTCTCCTTCATTCCACATACATTGAGGATTTGGTCTGCAAAATAGCCTTCTTCCAAATCCTTGGGTATCTCTCTATATGATGTTTACTGCCCTCAGTTTCATTTCATGTGTTGCATGTAAAAGGGATAGTCCAGGTACTTGGCAAGTGAATCAGAATAAATTTGTCTAGAGTGCAGATAATGTATGTAATCCCAAATGAAAAATTCAGAACTCTTCAAATACCTCCAGGTAGAACAGGTAATGCAAGAGTCAAAGTAGGAAGGCTGTCTAATCTTTGTTTAGAATTCATTGGAGAAAAAAAAAAAAAGGAAAATTATACAATGAACCAAAGCCTGCCCCAGACTTGTTTCTTCAAAGTCTAAAAATACAAGAAGCATCACTTATCCGCTCTGCATACTACTTCTCTATTCTGAAACAGCTAAAGTTGTGAAGCTTTATTTTATTAGTTGTTAATTCAGGGAAATCACTTGGCTTTATTAAAAAAATGAGTATTTTAATTTTGGCTTTATTATAATATTTTATACAAAAACAGGTAAAGAAAGAAAGCTTAAATTTACACATCCATTTGAAAATGCTAAAACATTTTAAAAACAAATAGACCCCCCAAAATTTAAAAAATCTGTGAAAATCATAATGTCCCTTCCAACAGATTGGTTTAAAGGAACATTTTTCTGAAATGTTTCAGGCAAGTGGGTGAAAGCATTGTTCAGAATACCTGTTAAAGTAGTCAAAACCCTTTTGCCTGTTTGTATAGCTCAGTGCAGCCCCTTCACTGCTGCAAAAAGAAGTGTAGTGGCAGTGAAAATAAATTAATTATCTACTTGCTATTTGTATGGATGATATCAGATCACAAAGAATCTAGCTCTTCCTTTTTAAAAATTTTCTCTATATTCCCATTGTGAGTACTGTGACAGTTGCCTGCTATCACACTGCAGCAGCTGTTAAGTAGAACAGAGCTTTGTTCTCACATGGGAGTGATGAGTTTCCTATGTAAATGTAGGTGAAGGTGTGTGCCTGGAATAATGGCATTGTAAAGCTTACTAGAAATCCCAGACTGAATGGCCTAGACATAATTGCCATGGACATAAAAATTGATACAGTAAAAAAGACATTCTCCAATTGTTTTTCAAAGAAAACCTAGAGTTTAACTTAAGTTGTATGAATACTTATGTGTGGTATGGATACACATATGTGCATATCTTTTACATTAGCAAATTATTTTTCCTCAAATGCATTTGTCTTTGTTTTATTCCTTTTCTTTTTTTTTTTTTTTTGCCTTAAACCTCTCTGCCTGTTGACCTTTTCACTTCTGTACTTTTTTATTTCCCAGGAGTAAAATATATTGCTCTTAGCATAGTGTTACAATGAAGAGACTGTATAGGAGCTCAGTAAGACTTCCTGAGACTGTGACCTTTTGTAACACTAAATGGCTTACCTCTGGAGATAGATGTGCTAACCTAATTTAATTAGTGCAGAAAAGCTGCAATGGATTAATTTTGACAGTTTCAAGTTTAAAAATTTAGCTGTTTACCATGATCATGTCTTTAATTTTGGTGCAAAAAATGTATATATTTTCATTTCCTCTAAAAAAAAAGTTTTTTCAAAAAAGTTAGATATAACGTTATACTGCTTTTTCAAAGAGGCCTTAAAGTTATTTTGTTCATGTTTATTGAATGAGTAGGAAGACTTTTAAATTGAAGATAATAAAATGAAAATAAATTTATTCCCCAAATATGACCACAGTCGACACAGGACTTATATCTGTAATCCTTGGGAAAAAATCACTTGTGTAAGAGACAAATGTCTTTTATTTGTATAGTAATAACTATGTGTTCCTAAAATATCTGTTGCTCCCTTTCTATTGTGATCTTGCCTTATATGACCAGCAAATTTCATAAGATACTTTATGTGTTATGTTATATTAAAATATGTTACATATATTACATTAGAAAGCTTTCAAGTTCAAACCTTTTGACATTATGAGAAAAAGAGTTTGCATTTCAAAGACAAACACACTACTTTAGAATTTTCTGTTTTCTATTATTTTATAATAAAATATCTACACATCTTTTAAAGAAGGAAAATCCAATATAAATTTTATATATACACGTAATTTTGAAAAGACTGTTTTCACTGACAAAGTACTAATACTTCTGTGAAATATTCTTTTTAACTTGTTTTTTTGCATCTATTGTTTCTATGCAAATGTGATACATCATCTTGATTTTTGCTTGGTTTGATTTCTCCCTCTGTAACTGCTTCAGTGAAATAATTTACTGGAAAGTAGATATTTCTGGCTGTGATATGTGAGATTAGCAAGCAGCTCATCGCAGTGGTGTAGCTGTGAAGAACTACAGGGATCTCCAGGTGTAGAGCAAGGTAGCAGAAAAGGAGAGGCATGAAAAATGAGAGCAGTCATCATTGATCCGTGCTGCTGGACAGTGCTTCCTTATTTTGGGATTGGCCTGTCTTTTTCTGTTTCATGCAAAAGCTTTCCTTTCTTTCATATTTTAGGAAGAACAAAATTTATAATAAGAAAATGGTCTAAAGCCAACATTAACTGTACTCAATGGCTGCAGGCATTGCCTATTTTAAAGGTAAGGCATAGGAAACAGGAGCTGGTATATAGATATGACACAATATCTATATCTAGAGCTATAGGTGAAACTGTATCTATTTGACTGTTAGTCTAGTGCTGAATTTCATGCAGTCTTGTAGTTTATATTTTGTGCAAGTCACACTTCAATAGGTTTCATTCTGCATTATTTGAAGTTGATTTCTTTCTAGAGAAATTTTAAAAAGAAAACCCTAAGTTACAGTCTTAATGAAATTTTATCTAAGGATTAGGTTGGTCTGGCTTGGTTCCATAATCAATGGAACAAATGGTTAAAAAAACGATTAGGAGATGTCTGCCATTATTAGAATGAAAATATTATATGGCAACTCTACTTCCTTTTTTTAGCATGCTTCCCAACTTGTATTGCCTTTGGTCTTTCACAGATCTTTCCTTTCTTTCGTGTGCCCATCTTAAAAATAGTTCTCTAATTCTAGATTTCGATGAGAAAAAAATAATTCTATCTAAGTATCTCACAAATGAACTTTTCTGAAACAAGAAGGTAGTCTTTCATGGCAAAGCAGCAGGTGAGTTAAAGAAATATGAAATATGATTTCAGTTTTCCTGTGACCAAATACTGTTTGTAAATGTATTTTGGTATTTTAATGTGCAAGTATAAATGCCTATTCCACTCTACATAGAGAGTGAAAATGAAATGCATGCTTGGTGCAGATTGATCTTGTACTAGATTCTATTTTGTTTGGTTGAGAGCCATTTTTCTCAATACAGTTATTCATTCCCTTACTTTAAAACTTGTTTTTACAATTAATACTTGTTGAGTTTTCTGTTCCTGTGGGAGTCAGTAATAAAAGCTGCTTAACTCCAGTGGGAGATAGCTTAGGTTTTATTTTTATGGGCTTTTTGAAGCCACTAGAAGTCAGTTGCAGATGTTTCCATTCAGGAAGGAATACATAACTTAATCTGAGGTCTTGGTAGAAGGAAACTTAATGATTCTGTTCCAAAAAAAACCCTTCAATTTTATATCACTGAGATTTTTAGTTGTAGACTTGAGAAATCATGTAACATACTGGTCCACAGAGACTTTGCTTATGACCTGTATCTTTCAAGTTATTATCTACAAAAAAAAAAAGAATGTGTAAATTTGCACTGACTAAATGATACCTGTAGATTGTATATTCCAAGTTCATTAACAAAGACTTATGTTTGTGTTTTATTTATGTCTGCAAACCTGCTTAATAATAGATTCATTGGTTTGTGTTTTTAAATCAGATTAAGCTGTTTATTACCATGTAGAAGGGTTCAAGTAGCATATTTCAAAGTGTTATACATACACATATTTTTAAAATATGTACGATGGCATTAATTAGTTTCATGGAGCAGTCTTCATAAGTAGTCATGTCATGAAGGATAGCAGTTATCTGCCCTATCATGATCTATTTCTTACTA
This sequence comes from Agelaius phoeniceus, assembly GCF_051311805.1. Lineage (NCBI taxonomy): Eukaryota > Metazoa > Chordata > Aves > Passeriformes > Icteridae > Agelaius > Agelaius phoeniceus. The sequence continues at coordinate 39,081,571 of NC_135268.1, read as the reverse complement.
TTTTTCCTTTCTGAGGTGTAAAAGTGACAGCAGTAAAATACTTCCATTAAAGGATTACGGGTTTCTTTCCGGACAGAAATATTCAGAATATTTAAATTTTCACACTGAAGCTTTTTATAATTCCTTTTTCTACTACTTTAGTTGAAGATGTTCTACCCTTTTGGATAGTAAATCTGACAGCCTGTGCATGTCTGTTTCATTGAGGAATATCTCAGTGCCTTGGAGGGGGGTGGTGAACAAGGATGGGGAGAGGAGAGGGAAGCAATGCTGTGTTCCTGCTGCTCATTCCCCAGAGCAGGTGAGTTTTCTGTCTCCCTGCTTTGAAGAGAGAAAGCAAGATTATCAGGTCTGATTGTTTCTCAGGCAAATAGGTGTTCAAGGGAATAGGAGTAGCCAAAATGAAGAGAGCCTGAGGGTAAAGGGAGCAGATGAAGCAAAAAGAGGCTTTTGAGATAAAAGTGATGTAAAAACATGAGGACATTAGAATCAAAAGTTGCATATCATGTAGAATAAAGAGAAAGGGCTACATAATTCCAATTAAATTAAAGTTTTCATTGATACCATTTCCAAAAGTCTGGGCTTTTTGAGTTCTAGAAATCCACTGCTTTTCAGCTAACAGCTGTACAAAATACCCACCCTATCCTTTTCAGCACTGAAAAGATTTGTGAGGTAAAAAAGATCTTTTAAGGATGCTTAATATTTAGTATTTTATTCATATGCTTTTGACCACTATGACCTGCACAGCTGCTGGAAAATTTCCTGAGATCAAAGTATTTGCATCTCACCTCTACTTGCAGTTTTGTTATTTCTGAGTTTTAAACACTAAGAATTGGAAACAACAGCAATGTGTGCTTTGATAGTGTAAATGTAAGTATTCCAAGAAATCAAATTAATATTATTCTGACTACCAGACTGAAAATCACTTGCCCACTAACCTGTTTGTTTGTCTGTTCCAACGCCTGAAAAAAAGGAGGATGCTATCTTCTCTAAAATGAAGGTGTGCAGAACCCACAAATACCCATAAAGAGGTTTGTAGAACATTCCATTTAAACAGATAAGTGCACAGAAAAATCATGAAGCAATGGTTTTGGGGTTTTCAAGATCTGAATAATGCACCAAAAAAAAAAGAAGAAAAAATATATAGCTTAAAGCCTAGTATAACTCAACCTATTTGTGAGTGAGAAAAAATAGTGCAGAATTATATTTCAGTACATACTTCATAGTAGTTTTTCCTTTGGGAGAAATAGTTCTGTTCAAGGCTGAAGGAAAACAATTGAGAGATTGATTCCATGAACTCTAGATGAGAGAGATGAAAAGGATACTTATTTTCTGGTTTTGTGATCCATGGCATTGTAATTCACTTTATAATTAAAGTAGTAAGTGTTTCATGGAATTAATGTTGCAAGTTATTGTTTTCAATTGAATCAAACAATAAAAACTTATAATTGTTTCCATCATCATCTATGCATTATTGATATATGTAATGTGCATATAACCCATTTATTAATAATAAATTTTAATGTATTTAATGTACAAATCTTAGATACATGATCTGTGGAGAACATGTAATGGACAAACTCTTTGAATTAACTGACCCACATCTTCATTATTTGTATCATGTTTGTGAAGCTAGTTTGTTTTATTCCTGTCCCTTTAGCTTAAGAGCGATTTTGAGGCTGTCAAATGTTGTCTGTGTTAAATCAGCCATAAAGTTTTTTTAAGATTATGAAGATTGACTGTGTTATGCCTGAATGATTTGTATTTTAGGCAGTGACTGCTCTGTGTCAGTAACTTTAATACCTATTAGCTGCTAGATTGAGATCTGTCTCATTAAACAGCAATGAACCTAATGTACTGAAGACTCTATAGCAGCTAATCCCAACACAGTGTTCTGTACATTATTGTAATCATCAATATCCAAAATATGAGTACTCGTTTATGTCCAAGGTGTGAATGTATACGTTTTTGCACGTATATAATTAAATTATTTTAATTTATACTTTTCTGCAAAAATTGCATTGGTTTACATTGCAAGCAATACTGATACTGATAAAAGCCATCTTCCCAAGCATGTACGGGTCTCTTTTCCAACCTTTTTTCTTAATAATGTGTTTCTTTCTCACCAGAAGCAATACCCCCTTATGCATAGATAAACAGAACCATGGACATTCATAAGTATCTCATATGCAATATTTTTCATATGAGTGTGGAACAATGAAGGTGTCATATCAGCTGGTGTAATGTCATCTAGCTCTGGATACCTACATCATATTCTGTATATTTTATTATTTACAGTGTTAATTTGATTTTAAGTCAATTGGACAAGCCACAGGTTTTCAGCCAAGCACATTCTCAATACCTTACTAAATGGAGCCTTGTGTAGGTACCTAAATAGTAGCTGAGCCAATTTCTTTGACAAGTTGTGGGATGTGCAGCCAGGAGCTTTTGCTTAAATTAGTTCTTAGAATTACATTTGACAGGGCTGGGATAGATAGCACTGGTACCTTAAAGGAAGCATGCAGGATGATCATTTACCAGTCCATCAAAGAAGCAAAGAAAAACAACCTTAGAGTGATGAAAAGGTTAGTTTCCTGTCTGACTGGCAAAGCAAATGAGGCATCTTGCTTTAAAAAAGTATTTCCATTCAATCCCAGGTAGCTTCCCTCTGTTGTTAAAAGTTATGGAGTCAGGAAGAAATACAGAGTAGCTTCTCAGAGTGTTGTGCTGTCTCTGCTAAAGCTTGGAATGTACCTTCACTGCATGAAATCTAAACCTTTGATCATGACTCATTATGAGACTTTATTGCCGAGCCACTGTTTCTCTGATGTCATTACAACTTAGATCTTCATTTTGCCAAAAGGTACTGATCAGGTGTTTGCTTCACAGTGCTCTTCCATTAATGTGTGATTCTCACCATTCATTAGAGAGTTATCCAAGTCCAACAAATACTTTGGCAGAATACTTTGGTGCAACAGGGGAAGTCAACAAGCTGTTTGATTATTGATAAAAGAGTACAGTCCACTATGATGGAAAATGGATTTTTGTATGTGTGTATATAAATATATATGTGCATTTATCCACATTCAGCTATCCTAAGCTGAGTTTCAGTTATTTAGGAAAAAAGGCTGTAGGTATCCTGTTTGGGGTTTTTTCCCTCTAGATTTAAGAGCACTTAAGATGGATGGAACAAGAGAAGCTTGTTTGTTATGTGGGGATTAGTACACACATGCAACTCCTAAACCAGGAGAAAGAGAGGATCTCTTCTTCCTTGCTGTTTGTTTTCATGCTTTGGGCTTCAATGAGAATTAAACCCATGTTTCTTTAAGTTAGCTGTCTTTAAACTTAGCTGAAAATCTATTTTTAATATAATTTAGCTCAAATATAAAATACACCTTTTCTTTGGCTTTGAAAATTTGTTATATCAGTTGATGGTAACACAGATGTTATAGGTCACTTGGCAAGGTGCATTTCCTAAACATAATTGTTTGAATAGCTATGTGTTATAGACGAAGGCTTCTTGAAACAATATTTCTTCTCATTGGCAAAGTAGCATGTTTCATTTTACTCTAACTCTGCATTAGCACAGTGAATTATTGGGTATCTATATAGGTAATCCATTTGAGATTTAATTGCCTTGAATATAAGTGCAGAAATGTGTTCAATGCATATGATGAAAACGCAAATCTAAGTTATATTTCTGATGTAGGAGGTACCATGATTATTAGTGAGCGTGCTGAATTACTTTTTTTTTCTGTCATGAGTGCAGTTTGTTAAACTTTACAAATTGAACTGGAGTATTGAGTGCTTAACAAGGAACAAGAGACAAGAACAAGGGACAGTTTGGATGAAATCATACCAAATATTAAGCAGTGTACAAAAAATGTACTAATTCTATTAGCCTTGTTCAGATTGAACTGTTATCTGTTACTGAGATCAAGACAGCATCCATATGAGAAAGGGAGAGAGAGATTTTTTGTAATGTACTGTATTTTATTAAAATACCATGCAATCTCCAGCTCCCCATATTTCAAATGAAAATTACCATGTAGGAAATAACTTTAAAATTTGCATATGCACTAAGGATAAAAAAGTCATTAATAAATGAATTTTAAATTAGGTTTTTGAAGGTCTTAGTAATTTCCTTTTTGAAAAAAATATTTTGCTGCACAATTTTCTCTTCTAAAAATATTTGTGGTGCTACGAGGATGTTTTACAAACTTAAAAACAAAAAACTGCTTGCATTCCAGGAAACCCTTGAATTTACATTGGACTACTGACCTAGGCTGGTATTGGAATTCTAAAATCTCTAACAAACTTCTCCAAGATTTAAGTTCAGTTTAGAAAAGTTTTTACAATAATGTATTTTCCTAGTAGAAGTACTGAGAAATCATGTATTGTTGTAGGATAGAGTAAGAAAGCAGTTTATTATTTCAATTTTTCATTAAAAGTGGTAGCTAAAACTGAGCTGAACTCAGTTATGTTCCTTAGACTGTGACCCGTCTATTCCTTTTTCTTTAATGACTACAGAGAAGATTTTGAATATTTTCTTCATTTCAAAACATGTTGAAGGATCAAATATTTTACCTTTATTGCTTTAATTTCAAGTATTTCAGTATTTTACCTCTATTGCTTCAATTTCAAGTATTTCAGCACTTTGCCACATAAGAAAACATCACCTCTTAAAGCTGTCAATAAAGATGTGAATTTTTTTTCACTGAAGAATTCCTGACATACACATTCAGCTCTTAAGTCTACATTTTCAGACCACTTTATTACAAGTATGAAATTTTTCTTTTCATTTTTGTTTTGAAACCTCTTAGAAGGATTTGATTGGGTTTTTTATGTTAGTGAAAATCCTTGTATCAACCTATAGACAAAATGTAGTCTATTGTCTAAAACTGTGGGGGTTTATGCTGCAAAATGATCACTTGTGTAGTTGGCCTGGGGCCCCTGGGGGATGTCTGTGTGTGGACCTGGGATGTCCATGGTGACATAATCCCAGTATCATTCAAATATCTGAGGTCATATTATTTTTATGACTGAACATTTCTCAAGATAGAGAATCAGAGCATGGGCGGGATGGACGTTGCAAAGGTAATATTTTGTTGCTTTTTAGTTAAAGGAGGAATTATGTGAGATGTTATACAGCAGTTTTGGGCTGCAAGTTGCAGTTGTTTATCCTCCATATAATTCCCTGGGCACCAATGTTATCCTAGCCAGTCCACAAAGGTGGTTTCTGGGATGTTTTTTTAATGCAAGGCAATATGAGGACAGTGGTTTTGGTGAAGGGCTGGGTTCGTGGGAGCTGCTTCCAAAATCCAGCATAACCAGACTATATCTCCACTGCTTAAAGCTGTCATCTTGGCCACTGGGACTCTCAGGAACAAACACATATTATAGTGATTTTAACAATGCACAGTGTTAATTATGTCAATTTAGTTTGAGGCATTTTGCATCTAAATAAGAAAAAGTCTTTATGATTCCTCTTAGCCTTGGTCCCATGCTGAGTGCAGTAACTGAAGCAGCTATTAACTGCAGAATGACTGTAAAAGCCTCAGGACTAACATTTTCATTTTCTGTATTAGCTGATATCTGATTAGCTAATATCCAGTCACACTGTGCAGATAAGTCAAAGTAGATCCAGTAATGATACACCATTTAATGTGTAAAAGGATACCTTAATATTTGTGGGGTTTTTTTTTTATTTTATTTTCATGCAATTAGTTGCCTATTTCCTAAAATCCTTTTGTGTTTGTTGGGGCATTATTCTTGCTTTTCTGTATATCATGTTTCTTACAAGTGTTCAATGTCAAATTTACTTTTCCACTGTAGTTATAGCAGTCAGGATATCAGAATTAATTTTGTGGTAAAATTGTTTTTTATTGCTTGATAGGTAATTCTGTAATTGTAAGCATTCTTATTGAAGGCTAATTTAAATGAGAAATCATCTCCTGAACAAGACCAAGAGGCAAGTTCAGTTGTTAGCATTACTGGTCTAGTTTGCAGTAGATCCTGTATAATGGGAGAGGGTGGAGCAGAGTGGGGATATATTCCATTAATGAGCCTGGGGTCAAATCACATGGGATTGTGCATGCAGCACTTCTTGAGCAGGTTTTCCAGGTCAAAGTACAGGGGTAATCTTTGGTGATTCATTCCCAATGTTGCTTCGCCTCATTTGCAGCTTTATAAAACCACATTGTGAATGTCTTGTCCTTCCTCTGTTCTTGGGATAATACTGGGGGAGCTGGATTGCTTCTACCTGATGCTATACTGTGAAGTCCTGGGGTCCAGTTTCAGATCAGGAGATCATGCTGCATGTTGAGTAATTGAGGGAATGAGATATAAATAAAAAGTGTTGCTTTTTATCCAATACATTGTGTTTTGATGGCTCTGCTTATCAATTAAAATATTATGTAACAGTAGCTTGACTTGAGGTTAAGTCCTAGCTTAATAGAATTTGGAAGTAAATCTTCATGCTTCATGATGGGGCTGTGAAACTGTATTTGAGTTGATTGGCCATGAAAGCTGTGTGACAAGTGGTACAAATTTAGATAGGAAGAAAATGCATGCCTGGCCAGGCATAGGAGACACAGAAGATTTTGCTATTTTGTTTTCCATTTCAAGTGTATGTAGTTCTCAGGCATTTTACTTGGACTTTGTTGTCCTGTCTTCTAATTTTAGATAGAAAACTCTTTAAGAAAAGTAATTTAAGAAAAAAGGTTATTAAAATGTTGTATTTTCTTCAGAGATACTTGGTCCCATTAGAGAAGTAATTATCTGTGATTAATCAGTAATTCTTTGGACATGTAGTTCTCTCTGATTAATCATTTAGGTGTTCCAGCTGCAAATGAGTTGGAAATGATAAAAAAAACAAAACCAGAATATCCTTCTGTATTTTCTATGTTTAGGTTTAATATATTTTTAATATTGATATTCTTCATACTAATATCTGGGGTGAATGGGTTTTCTTAACCATTTATGTGAAAGGCAGTAGCATAACAGCATTCTGAAACTGGTTCTGATGTCATTGATTTAACTTTCACAGACAGAAGTGGCATCAGAAATGGACTGAGTATTTTATTTGTTAAATATATGTCCTGATCTACTATGAGGAGAAAGAGTTCACATATCATAACACACAAACAAAGAAATTATTGTGGTGATGCAATTTGTGTGAATAATTACATTTAAGTCACAGGGAAAATTTCTTCTTCTGCTCAATATCTAAATTTTTTGCCTTTTAAATGTAGAGATTGTATAAACAGAAAGTCAACTTATTTTTGGCTGATGCAATTGAAGATATGGATAGAGTATTTACACCCAAACCCCAGAAATGAGAAGAGATTTGCACAGATTTGCCTGTGTAAGGAAGTTTAGAGATCTATATCTAGAATATGTCTGGTGTAGACAGTAATAATTGTACTAAGAGGAGCAAAGAGGTAGTTGTCTATGAGATGTCTGTTGACTGGAATTGGATGAATGTAATGCAACATTAATATGTTGTGTTTTGATAGCTGAATATAGTCAGTATTTGGAGTTTAATTTATTTGCATAAAATAAAATTTCTTGTCATCTTCTGTGTATTTCATGATTGAATTTTCTCTATGGAATGATTTTAATAAAAGAGAGAAAAAAAAAGAACAGTACAGAGTTTCATGTTGAAAACCACAAAAAAGGATACTCTTTTCAATTACTTCCTGCAGTTTTGGTAAAGACATCTGGCCCCATAAGATTTATGTTTTTACCTGAAGGAAAAATATTGGTATACATAAGTAAAGTAAGAACAGTGGATGTTGAATTATATAGCACAAGTGTATTGTGCAGAGTGAACAGTTTGAAAAGTACTGAAAACTGTATTTGAAGATGAGAACAAACATCAAAGGAGCATAGAATCTTTTTCATCTTTCCTAGTAATTATTTCTGTGGCTGTATGTGTTAAGTGCCTTGGGAGAGGTGAATGACTGCCTGTCTCACACAGACATCCACACACTCTCACAGCTGAGTCACACTCTGTGCTGGTGATTCAATATCACTGTGCAGGTTAAAATAGCGCTTCTATTGTTCTGCTATTAAACAGCCATTTGCACATTCTGAGCAATTGAAAGGAAAGAATTGGAGCAGATATTACCTGTAGCACATTACCTTGTGCTGTGTATGAATGATGTGTAATATCCACTTTAAAATCATAACGCTGATTCACTGGTTTTCTTTACTTTTCAGTTGCTTTGACAGGACTGAAAACTCTGGAGTTACTCATTAAGTAAGCAGTGAGAAAGGTAGTAGGGCTATAGAAGAGTGAAGTAAATGAGCAAGGCTTTGACAATATATGATTATCTGAAAATTTCACGTGGTTGAATTAATTTTTTCCAGTATTTTTTTATGAATGAAAAGATCTTAGGTTGGTGAAATATACCAATAAAAGCTTCCCTCAAAGGCTTATAAACATGAATAGTTTAAATGTGAGAGATGAATAGAAGCACTTCTTCACAAACTATAAATTTGGTTCCGTTATTTTACAAATTTTGAGGTGAGGGGGAAAAAGCTGATTTATTTTTGATTTAATTTTTCCTTGGATTGTACATCATTACATTGTAATAATTTATACTGGTTTTACCTTGTTATGCTATTTTGATATACTTTTATACTGTTTCACTATAATAAAGCTCAAGTAATATATCTGGCTGTGGGTTTTGATGACATTCAAATTTGGAACATCTGAGTGTGTGCTCAGCCCTCACTGGACCTAAAGAGTGAGGTGCAGCAGCTTCAGGAGGTAATGCACAGCCAGCTGCTCCCAGACAGCAGTGCCCTCAGCTTTCTCTCTTCTACTTCATCTTTCTCAGAAGGGGAAAAAGAAACTTTTAAAAAATCTCTTCCCCTTCCCTGCACCAAGCTATATCAAGAAAATATCAAGAATAATCCCTAAAGTCCATGTGTCCCTGAAAATATTTAGGGCTATGCTGTTTTTTAATCTTTGACTTTACAAGCCCTCATGCATCGTTCCTATTATTACCCTATTGTTATCTTTCCCCTTTTTTACTTTCTCATATAATGTCAATAGATGTACAGTGGTACTAGTTTTCTGTGGCTTTTCCTGCTGTTATTCTGTGCTGATAATGGTAACGGGCATTTTATGATAACCTCTGATGTCAGGTAACTATGTATTGTCCCATAGTTCTTGTTCAGTGAACTTATTTCAAATATATACTTTTAGGATTTTTGCCTTTAAGACAAAGATTTTCCAGTGAATGATTTTTTTAGTATTTGTATAGTCTTAAATACTGAAGAATTAATCACAGTTGGGTAATCTTAGAAAACAGGACCAAAGAAGTTTTAAGAGATTACTACAGTTATCTGTATGCAGAATTAGCTACTCCAAAAGCATTTTTAAATTTTTCCAGTCTGTTCTTAAGCTCTTGCACTGATGAAAAGCTCAGAGTCCCTGGGTAGAAGACCCCTGTAGTCTGTCACTAAAGGAAGGCTCATCCATCCCTGGACATCCAAAGCCTTGTGCTGCTGAAGAGGAGAGCTGCCTGCTGCCAGTGCAGTGGAATGGTGGGAATTGCAAGGAAAATCTGCTCTTCACCCAGTAATGTATGGGCTCAGAGATGGGGGCAGCAGGGAGATGGAATGCTCTCACCTGAAAGCCTGGAAGGTGTTACACCGCTGGTAGTGTGTGGTGAATGCCCCAGGTGGGTGACTTGTACTACAGGTTACTCAGCAAGACTTTGGCAGCAGTTTAAATGTATGGATTTGCACATTTTACCTCTGGTATTTCACGGCTGACTCTGATACATTAAGTTGGCATTAAACAAAAGTAGTCTCAAGCTATAACTTTCTCTTTTTGTACAACTAGCATACATACTTGGGTATTATTTTGTCTTTTATGTATTTAGTATATTCAATGTTTAATATACTATATTTTTTTTACCAAGAGCTATCCAGCCATTAGAATACTGCCTTCCATAATATTACTTTTATTTACAAAATAGCAGGGTGTTTCTCTTTGGGTAAAATATGTACATATTTGAAAAAGGCTTAAACTGTTCATGCATCTTGTATATAAATTTATATACATATATAATGCTAAACATATATATATGACTATTTAATATTTGTTCATTAAAAGAAGTAAATCAAAAGTAAATGTAGGTAAATGAAGGTTTTAACAGACAGAGGAAATTATTACTTGGCTTATCTAGGCTAAAGTAAATAGAAATATACCAAATTAAAAGACAAAATATGAAATTACATAGAGAAGCTACATTTGAGAATTAGACATAATGAAAGTAGACATACTGTCTTTAAAGAATGGCTTTTTTCTTTTGATATATCTCTGGTACTATAATTAGCACAGCATAAAGACTTTGGAACAAGTTAAAATATATTGAATCGTACCTGTTGAGCATCTTATATGTAATTTTTAATTGGTCTTTGTCTGTGCAAATATTTAAAATCTATATGCCTCACTTTGTTTTCTATCCAGGTCCTTTTTGCTATAAACTGGTAGTGCTTAGGAGAAAACACAGCTTCTGATTACTTCCTGCTTGTCTTCTCTCAGCCAGTGGATCCCACCTTCCCTGTCCCTGCAGAAGACAATAGGAAGGGTTCCATGGAATGTAAGAGGTGTTATGGGATTGATGAGATTTGGAAGAGTCAGAGATGCTGCATTCATGAAACTAGGCAGGGTAGTGCCAGAAACTTGAGCACACTTACTGAAGGAATGTGGGGTTTTTTGAGGAATTGGACATTGTTTTAGACACTGTGGTGGCAGGACAAGAAGTTGGCCTTTTATAACTCAAGGGCAATTACCTTCATTTAAGAAACATCACACAGAGTAAAATATATTGAGAGAAAATTCAACTAAATTTTTTTCTAATTCTGTATTCTTTGATCGATGTCTTTATTTATGCTTGTGAGTTATTTGAGTATACACAAGGAGCAGGAGCAATTCTGTTGTCAGAAGTGTATGTCCAAAAAAATTGGAATGAACCTATGATGACGGAAGGTATTGGACTGAAAATATTTTTTATTTTTTTTAGTGGTTTTCCTGTTATTGAGAGTCCTCCTCAGTAATCTGATAGATGACCAGCAGGAAGTGTGAATATAGATATAACCTAAGACTGACATTGTAACCTGCTCTGAATAAAAGCGTGAAGCTCTGCAAGGAACTGACTGCTTAACCTTTCATGTTAATCAGATGGCATGTCTACATTTAATAGGTCAAGTAGCAACTGAGAAAATTCAGAAGTTGGACTAACCTTTCACATATTTTCTCACAGTCTGGGTTGTTATACTCGACTTAAACTCTCTTTGGCCTACAGTCTTTCATTTTCAGAAGTGTTTCTCACAAGAAAAACATTCTTTTTGCCTTTTTGATATAATTTAGTAGCATATAACCTTTTCTTGTTCTTTCTTGTAGGATGCTTCGAGTGTTGCATCAAATGCCTGGGAGGCATTCCCTACGCATCTTTGATTGCCACCATCCTGCTCTATGCTGGAGTTGCACTGTTCTGTGGCTGTGGGCATGAAGCACTTTCAGGAACCGTCAACATTCTGCAAACCTACTTTGAGATGACAAGATCTGCAGGAGATGTTATCGATGCCTTCACCCTGTAAGTACTTTTTACTTGTCTCCTTTTAAAACTGCTGAAAAATTCCACATGGGTTATAAATTTGACTCAAGAAAATATTTTTTTAGTGAATATCATAAAGAAAATGGTTTGGATAAGCTTAGCTGATGAAGTTTTGACCAAGTTAATATTTTTAGCATTTACAAGCAATTTGTAATACTATTAAATATCCCACAGCTTTAATTAATTTATTACTAAAATTTTTTTAGTATAATATCGATAAATCTGTTCCATGCATCCTTGCATTTTAAAAACAAGCAAGCAAGCAAACAAACCCTGTGGCCACAAACTATAAATAGATAAAGCAGACTTGTGCAACAAGTATCAGTTCTGGGAATAAACACAATAAAGAGGTAACCAAGGAGTTGTTCAAAATCCTGAGACTTGAAATGTCAAAATTCTGTTGCCTCTGTTTTTTCTAGAATTAAGCTGTTTTGAAGGTTTCATGCCTTGCTATTCCTGAAAATCTATTTCTGGAAGACCTTTGTTTTGCTGAGCATCAACTTCTCTTTGTTAAATTTATTACCTTAAAAAAATAGCTTATTGCATGCTGAAATTAAATGAAATGTTTTCTTCTGTCTTTAAAATTTTCTCTTTAGGACATGATTTTCTTAGATATTTGAAATTAAAATTCTTACCTAGCTGCTAATGGTTGTAACTAAAGCTGAAGAAGCCTATCCTTAAATTTGTAATTATTTTCTTTCATGAATATTTTTCGTAAAAGTGAAGTGATTTGATCATCAAAAACATTGACCTCTTCTGATGGATAGTTCCACAACAAAGCTCTGAGGGCTTAGGAGTGATCAAAAAACAAACCAAGTACCAACAAGTGGAAAAATCAAAGTGAAACAGAGAACATGCTTATACCATTATATAAGTCATCTTTAATTCATATCATAAATACTGTATAAAACATTGGTTCCTCAAAGAAAGCAAAGAAAATTATAGAATTATAGAACAGGAGATACATGGTTAAAAATTGAGTGTAGGAAACATGGTTAAAAATTGACTGTTTTCTTCAGTCTAGAAAAGGGGTAATTAAGAACTGTTGCAAGAGTGGTCTGTAAATTCACAGTATCATCAATAAGACATGCAAGATTGGATTGTCTTTCTATTCCAGTACAAAAAGTTTGAGGTATCAGAGGGAAGTAGTAGGCACCAGATTCAGCAGGAGCAAGTTCTTCAGTTTTTTTCATAGCAAAACTCTAAACCTATTTGCATATTATGGATGCCAGAATTTTTATGGCTTCAAGGGAAGACTGGGTAATCATGAAAAACAAATCCATTGATGGTTTCTAATACACACAGACTTATCCAGCTCAGGAAGTCACAAAGGCTTGACTAGTGTTGGAGGTTCTCCTGTTGTCTTGCCTGCCTCCTTCCTTATATTCCTTGTTTGACATACAAAAATGAACAAGATATATGTGTATTTGATCTGACTGGGTACCACTGTTTGTACAAGAGCTAGAAATGGAATCTGAAATTTCTTAACTTCTCTTGGGGTATGTTATCAACATCCTTTCCAAAGCTCCTCTGCAAATTTTAGATGTTCTCATTGTGGGATTAGCAGCCAGAAGGGAGCATGAACCAAATAAGTATGTCACTGCTACAGCAAATTAAAATTTCTTCTTTGGATCAAGGAATTTTTATGTTCTTGTATAATAATATGTTGGGTTAAGGGGAAGATGTATCTTCTGCTTTGCCTTTTTGTATTGTCATTTAGAATGATGAGTCTGGCTTGACTTGGTGGCTAAGGTTCATTGTTATCCTGAATGAAAGATCAGTCATTTTATTAGGCTCTAACTTATTTTATTACTCCCTAGGAAGCTATTAGTGCAGAACAGCCACAAATCAATGCTTTCTCTTCATAGCATGTTTTTCAGCTTCTCTCTGTCACATGCTAACGTGAAAGTATCAGTCAGGGAATGTAGTCCAAATGCATATAATTCATCATAAAAGATTAAGGAATTGTAATTTTTTCCCCCTGCCATTTGTTTTTCTTAGCTAGTTGTTGCAGTTAGTAGCTTTTGGACCTGTTTGTTTTCTTTGTTAACTTAAAGAGATATTAAACCCAATTCTTTCTTTGGTAGACCTATTGTAAAATGAAATTTGATTTTATTCAGTTGTGAAAGGTATATCTAACCTTATGTCTTAAAGGCAGGAGGAGCAAATATATTGATTAGAAGCAGATTAGCAATTGCTTTGAACTGGGTAAACTGTGCAAATCACAAAGAAATTTGCACATGTTAATTTTCTACCTGTTGAAGTAGACATTACACTGCTTTTAAAATAATTTTGTAGGGAGAATAAATCCTTGATATTTTCTCACAAGTATTGATCAACTGTTGGCAGTAGCTCTATAGTAATCATACTTTTGAAAGACCAAAAACCAGAAAGAATAATATGTAAGTAGAAATAAACACTGTAGTGCCTACATCCTTAAAATAATACACATTGAAATAAAAGATAAATAAAAAATAAAATCTATTTATTTTTTAATTTTTATGATTAATAATTATAAGAACTTCAAAAAAATCTAGCAGTGTGCCCTACCCAACTGTACTTTTTAAGGGTTATTTGACACATTTGGGCTCTTAATGCTTGTAGTGCTGTGAAGTGTCTCAGGCTGGCCTGGAGTCTGTCCTTCTGTGATAAATGTGCCAGGCAGATGCTGCAGTGGAGTGAAGTGTGTTAGATTCTGTTTAATCATGCTTATGGTTTCTGTCTATATTTTTATTAGCATGCTGCATTTTAAATGTCATACAGCATAAAAATCAATCCCAATCTGAGAGTTATTTATGTGGGTGGTAACAGATAAAGGCAGTTTTAACTTTTTGCATTGTGTTCTGAATGCAAATAGCACAACTCACAAACCACCCTGTATCTTTTATCTCTGTCAATGCAGCTACTGGCTATAATTTAGAAGAAGCAGCAGACCTCTGTAGAGAAAGTAGGGCATGATGAGGGCATAAACAAAATATGAAACACTCTCTAAATGCCTAAAATAAGAGCCAAAATACCTTGATCCAACTCTGCCATTCAGAAACGCCCATATCAATGTCCCTGAGGGCATCAAGAGCTCTGACTGTCCCTGTCTGGCCTCTCCTCAGCCTTCCCATGGCCCACATTTCAATGAAGCCAGAGGGGTTCAGACCCTCACCTCAGACTCTCCTGGCCACAGGGTTGGGGCTGCTCTGGGCTGCCCACTCTCCACATGATGCTTTGACACTTGGGGAGAGATTAATTAATGAAGAACCTTCAATAGGCAGCAAAGTTCACTTGGAGTGTTCAGCCCTTGGGGATTCAGCCAAAAGCAACAGCCCTGTGGAATAAAAGAGGTGATCTGAGTGCTGGTCCTGCAGACTGGTCCCTCATTCCATCTCCCTGGATTACTGTCTGAATTCAAGGAGTCTATAACAGCTGCATATCATATCTGCTGTGGAAATACAGGCAAGTAGTAAGTATTTGTAATTTAAAAACTATAAGCAAGTTTTGTAGCTGCCATTTAAATTCTATAAATGCCAGTCATAAACTTGAGAAAATTTATGATTTTCTTTCCAAGTTACAATACAGAATGATCATGGTCAATAATTCCAAAGTTATGGAGGCAACCTAGAGAGATGATGGGTAGAGAGAGTGCTTTTTCACTTGCTTGTTTTTAGGGGGAAAATACAACCCAAAATTCAGCCTGTAATAAGATGCAGAGCCCAAAAATTTCTAAAAAAAGCCAATAATTTTTTTAAAGGATTTTGTCTCAAAGCAGTGGATTAAAGCCTGACTTTAGTTTCTTCAGGGGAGAAAGGTAAAACAGTTACTCTAAATACTTGAAAGCTAATATAAATCAAATGTGTTCAAATTCACAAGAACAAATGCTGTATAGACAGGTATTCCTTATAGAGAGAATGTATCTGCAAAAATCACACAGCTGAATGGTAGACTCTTCTTTTTTTTGACAGTAATTTTTAAATCCATAAACCTTTATGAATTGGATGGCTATAAAGACATTTGGAATTATCAACGTGTGCCCTTTTCATTGAGACTAACCTGTAATTATATTGCTTTCTGAATGACTTCTGGGATGCTTCATTCCCTCCAGTTCCAGACTTTTTCACTATCAACCAGATCACTGTTCTAATGGTAAATGTTTCGTCCACCCACTCCCCCACCAAGTGAAGGAAAGGTTGTTTAGGAATTTTTAGAAATCATAGGCCTTTTTTTGGGATGTGGATTCTTTCAGTGGCTGTAGAGAAGTTATTTTACTTCCTTGTGATCCAAAGGAAGCCTAAGAAAATACATATGATGCTTTAAATTATCCTGAAAACTGCTTTTATAATATTTAACTGCAAGAGGTGAATGGTTTATGTTGCTGACTTTGTCAGTTTATCAACTCTGTAGGTTTGACTAAAACTGAGCCATCTGCTTGAGGTGGATGTGGTTTTCAGTCATTCTCTTAATAACTTAATTAAATGTAGTGAACACTATCTGCAAAGTACCAGGTATAACTAGATTTTCTTAATTAATCACTGATTTTGAGAACCTTACAAAGTCAGCAGAAAGAGACATATGCTTATTAGGCATGTATCACATGAGCTGGATTTTTATATTTTTCTGGTATTTGGAACAAATGCCAAAAGAAGGTTTTAGAAAATCAGCAGCACAAGATATGTTTTGTGTATTTCCCAGCAGCATCCTTTTCCAGTTCTTTCTCTTTAGTAGGCAAAGCCAGTTAGTGCCATCTGTCACATGTTTGTGATATATAGGCCATGGAACAAGGGAATCATGCTCCTAGAGTGGAAAATGAAGCAGTCTCCCTGATAGTAGCATTAAACCCCTTTTCTTACTACTGTCAAAGCTAATTCATGTCATTGTAAATTCACTTCCTTTAAAGGTGTGAAACTAAATAGTAAACTAAATGAAGTTGCAATCTGTAATTCGGTTGCCACAGTGTTCTCTACAGGAAGTTGCATAGACACTGTACTGGTGCCACCTTCCTAGGTCTAAAAATTTCCTTCCTTTCAGGGTGTGAAACCTGTGTTTCAGGTACTGTTGTTTGATGCTTGCGATGACTTTTCTGTTAGTATATAGTCAGGGTTTATTAGATAGTATTGTTTTGTAATATACATATGTATGTACAACTGTTTTCTTTTGAGTAAAACAAAAAAAATGGTGTACAATCTTTTGTATCTCCCCTCTTAGGGATAAAAAACAATGTTTTTGAGAGGTAGATAAATGGATGTTATGATTTTCTGTCTTTTTTTTGTTGTTGTTGACTTTGCTGCTATCACAAGTTAAATGCTGGTAGCACTAAAATGTTACTGTTAGCATCAATCTTTCTACGTTTATAGTAGTGGAACACCATGGAAGTTATTACAATGTGTCCTGTAGTAAAGGACAGCTAATATTAAATGTGGTGTTTATAAACATTTGCATCAGACTGTGTGATGATTCTGTTTAAGGCATCTACTTAATACACAGTAGTAATCTGATTTTCCCTATATATTTTTGATCTTTTTACAAAAGCATTCTTTAAATTTGAACGTACATTATATTTTATTTGTATTACAGAAAGCAAAACATATAAAGCTCTTTATCAAATAATTGCTAACTTAGACAGGTCTGTGCCATAGCACGTTTGGAAACACCAACAGAGATTGTGCAGAAGAATGAAGTTTTCTCTGCATGGAATATCCAACCTTGACCCATGTGTCTTCTTTGGGTACTATAATTTGGCAGGAACCACCAGAGAGAGAACAACGTCATTGAAGATTCAGGTTACTTAAGGAGAACAGTTTTTATTTCATTGGAATAACTGAGTCACATATACATAGCAGAGCTGGACAAATACAGCATAATAAATATTAGATGCAGAACATAGAATTTTAGATCTGGTGTCATTGGCAGATGCATCAAATCCAGCAAAAAATATCACAGCACCTGAGAACATGACCTTTACAAGATTATGCAGCACTGAAAAGTCACATTTACAACCTACTTAGCTATATTATATAGTCCAGTCTTCTTTATTCTGTGAAAGGTAATACCAATGAGAACTTATGTAAGTAAAATTTAGGATTTGGCAATTACTTGCAAAGACATAGTCCTCATTTTATGAAATTGAATAAGGAAATTCACCCCATGAGAATACCAGTGGAATAATCTGGAAAATTCATAGCAGTGCATGTGAATACCAGCAGAGTGATCTTACATAAAGAATTTATCGGTCTTCTTCTGTGCAAATACAGTTTCCTACTTTTCAGCAGACATCTGTATTATTTAGTACTGCGTTAAGTAGCTCTCCTTCCTGGTTGACTGGAATCTTAGATTAGCTATAATAACTTAATGTCTTGTGATTTTCCCTTTCTCAATAGGTGGTTCATCTCCATAGAAATATCTTTTTCTTTTTTAACTGCCTTTATTTCTCTTTAGTCTTAGTTCAGATAAACAGATCAAATGGAAAGTGTATCTTTATGTGTAATATCCATATTGCTAAATATGCTTTATGCAGCATGTAAAACAAGCTCTCTGTTCCACAGGATATCTGAAAAGGGTAAATTCACTATTTTGATCCCAATCTGGACATGTAGTAACAAGCTGTCAGTCTTACACTGTCAGTATGTACTTTGTATGCCTCCAAGTTTGTAGTTGTACTAATGAAACACTCACAAATCCTGCCGTATGCTTTTGCAACATCTTTTACACTTTCCTGCTACAGAAGATTGCCTGGAAATTCAGTACCCACAGTGTACAACAACCATCATGTAATTCCACCACAAGTCAGTGCAGTACTCTGCACTAGTTCCAGTGGGGTTTTTGCCTTCTTCAGACAAAGGAGGCTTCTGATCTCTTCTGTAATGAGTGTCTCTAAAAAAAGTTTCTAAGGAAGTAGTTTTAGACAGAACAAATTAGGTTATCAAAAACCCCAAAATAATGTTGAGGAGAAGCCTTGTCTGTCGGTAGTAGTAAAAATTCAGTGTTTTGGACTCAAAGTTCTCATGATTACTAAAATTCTTATGCTGGATCTTTTCCTATTTCAAGAAAGTTACAAAACTCACAGAACAAAGGTGTGGTTTGTGCTACTTTTGTTCTTCTTCCATTAGTTTGATGGCTTTTTTAGATGTTCTGCAAGAAATCTGTACTCAACCATTCCATTCCTAGGAAGGCAGCAACGCACTTGTAGAGGATGATGATCCAGGGTTCTATTCTGCACGGCTGTAGAGAGTTGTACATCACAAATTAAAAACAATGGGTACTTATGTCACATCAGCTTTGTTTCAGATCAGAACAGGAAAATCTGGCCCTTGTAGAATATGAATGTAACTTGCATATTGTAGTAGGATGATGTCTCCTTTATATAATACTACAATCTGGCTTTAGTCTTGAGCAAATGTTTTCTATGATTACACAATTACAAATTTCCTCCAGAAATGCATAATCAAAGTCTCTGTTTTCCTTCTATTCTATATTCACTATTATTCAATATTTCTAATGTATTTTGTTTCTACTTTAATAAAAATTACTTTTTGGTCTTTTTTGGTCTTATCCTTTCTTTACTGTTAATCCTTTCTCTTGTCATTTCCTAATGAACTTTAGTTGAGCATTCTATACTCCAGTCTTATTTTCTTCCCACCTGAAATTTAGAAGTTAGACTCCTTATTAACCTAATCTAGAAAAAATCCTCATAGACTAATGCTGAAATTTTTTTGTATTTTCATTTTTTTCCCTTCACAGTGAGAATATTTCAATTTCTTTTACCTCATTGGGCTTTTACTTGGGGGTTTTTGTCTTACTTTGTAGGTAGTACATGACTATTAATAAATTCTTCTTTTTCCCTATTTGTTTTCCTTCAGAAGTTTGTATTTACTTGTCTCCTCCTTTTCCTAGCAATTTCTCTTTCTTCAAAGAAGAAGCTATCTTCTTTCCTCAATCTATTTAAGTGAATAGTATCATGAACTGACACCAAGAAATTGTTCCCAGCTGGTTTGCAGGAGAGCCTGAGCACATCTTTTCAAAAGTTCCAGGGGCCTTGGTTTCTGCATAGCCTAACCAGACCTTTTTGCTTGCAAACATCCCCTTATATCTTGTCTGTCTTCTAGAAACACAATTGCAAAGCTATTTCTACATGCTTGAGACATGTAGAATGAGGGGGGAGGCTGCTATCTCAGTGTCCTAACACCCTCATAGCATCAGTGCCTTAGGGGGCAGGAGGGTCAGCATGGAGGCCAGCATTTCTGCTGGTTTACAGAGTAACAGGGGTCATTGTGTGTTCTAGATGTAAACATCAAGTATTCAAACTTCTCCGTCATTGAAAGAGAAAACAAATTTTAAAAAAACCAAATAATCCTCCAAAGCAGGAGAAGCCCTTCTACCCTAATGGTGACATTTGCATGTATTTCTCATCCTTCTAAATCTTCTATGCAGGCTGAAAAAAAAAAAAAAAAAAAAAGGGCAGTTTTTCATTAGATATTATACTATGGTAATCTTATTAACATTTCAATACTTTGACTGCTCTGGTATTTTATTTTTCTTATTATGTTTGGAAGTTTTTAGCTTGGAAATAGATGTAATTGCCTGAAACTTCTTACATTCAGAGATTATAGGTAAAATTCACTGACAATCATGTTCTACTTAACACCTGTAATATATTAATATTGTTGTATATATTGGAGAAGTTATGTTATAAATTCTGGAATAGAAACATGAGACAGAATTATAAGTTCAGGAAAACTAGTCCCACACTAATATCTGGTATTCTGGTGGATAGGCCAATGAAACCTTTGGAATATTAGGCTTTTATCACTTGTTTAGACTGAAGTTTATCACTTGTTTAGACTGAAGTAGACATAATTTTTTAGAATAAAATGGTTTTCTGGGCAGCATAAGAATCGCGTCACAGGGCAAATTAGTGTAAACTTTAGCTGTTAATTACAACTAAATATCTGTACTACATTCCTATATTAACCAAATTGAACAAAAAAATATCCCTAGCAAGTATGTAGATTGTTCCAAAACTATATTAAGACACTTTTCACAAAAACCTGCTGAACATGGACAAGTTTGTTTAAGAAATTATTTTATTTCTTGCTGATTTATTATAATTTTTAATACTTAAATTTGCCAAAACACCATAAAAATACACAGTAGGAAATCTTTGTCAACATTTGTCTGACTCACTAAGAATATTTTCACTCACCTCTGACTTGTCTCTGCTGGGATTGTCTACTCGGTTTTCAGTTCCAACCTGTTCATTGAGAAGTTAGCACTGATGGCTTCCCTGAATACCTTCTGCCAGAAAAAGAAAGTGTTTTCTCTAGAGATATTTTGAATATGTTTCTTGTTGGATAGAATCCAGGTTCAGACTAATGAATTAGGGTAGTCTGGTTAATATGGAATAATTAATGACCTGGCAGCAGAGAAAGAACTAAAAATTGAAAGATCAGTTTGATTTAAATTGCAATTTAAAAACAATAATGTTTTTAACATTTCTGAACATAGTGTCGTGAGGAAGGGCAGATCCAGAATCCATGGAGAATCTACCAGATTAAGACAAATATATGGCTTAGATTATTCTGTATTTTTTAAAAAAATCTTTTACTAACTTGCTTTTCACAATTATTTTAAGTTTAGATAATCATTCCGCTTATTCTACTCAGCAGCCTAGGTCAGAGTAGTTTTAATAATATACATTTTTCAAAATAATTTTTTTTTTGTAAAATAGTATGTATTTTTCCAATTCTGACAGAAGAAAAAAATTTTATCTTTATTGTTTTGTCTCCTTCCTTTGCTCATTACCCACATCTTTCCTTCCATTTCACCTTACACAAGTGTAAGTCCTTCTTGTTCTTTTTCTTTGTCCTTACCCATCCAGCCCATTGGCTCACGTTCATCTCCCCTTCTGCCATTCCCTTCTCCCTCCCTGGTTGCTCTCATGCTCTGTCTGCAGCATTTGAGAATCTGCTGAAGCACAGATGGCAATTAATCTCCGTGAGTTCATCCACAAAGAATCACATTTTATTTTAAAGAAAGGCAATCTCCATTTTATAAGGTCTATCTTTTATCTATTATAGCTTAATGAGAAAATAAAAGTTTATGTGAACTGTATTAAATGCTGCAGAATAACTTAATAGCAATAATATCTTCAAAACTATATATATATATATATATACACACATATAATGTTATTGTTGTAATATATTTTCTTTAAATAGAGCAGACACTAAATGTAGCTATACTGCAATATAATTCTATCTGGCTTTTAAAGAGGTAGTTGAGTGATTGTCTCACAATTTTCATTTATCTTTTTACTCTTTGCTGTATAGGAAATCCTTTTCCCTTGGAATAAGCCTGGCTATTTCATCCCATCTAGGCTGATGAATAGAGATTTTATGACTTCTCTGTAACAAGTGGATGAGAAGGAAATAGATTTCTATATTTGGCTACTGTTGGGCTATATATATTTTTTCCTTTTGTGAAAGGAAGGCTTAAGTGAAAGTTATTCCTGTAGATGCACATAAGGCTGAGGAAAAAGCAGAGATCTCTTAGCACACTTTTTGACACAAGCAGCTCAGTGGGAGACTCAGCACAGATGGTTTAAAGGGCTGTTGTAAGGACTGAAATAGTCTCTGGACTTCTCAAAAGTCCTAATCTCTTTAGGGCAATGAGAGCTTGTAACTGAGCACATTGAGGTCTGAGGGGAGCTGCTGCTGGCAGAACTCCCAGACTTCAACCACTGGTGAAGGTCAAAATTGTTTAAAGTATATAATATAGGAATTGGAAGACTCTCTATGAAATAACCACGAAATTTCTATTTGTTTTGTAACCTTTTTTTAAAATCACTATTGACAAGATTGACTTAAATCACAGTTTTGTTGTTTAAAAAAATGTTACAATGGCTGAATTACTATCAAATCAGGGAAATGAGATTTTTGCAATATAATCAGAATTATATATATCAATAATAATAAATTTCATCTGCATCATACCATCTACAGTGTTAAATTTTTTTCACCCTTTTGAATTGTTCAACTGTCTATTCCATACAGAAATTGACTTATTCTAGCTTTCATTTGAGTATGAAACAAAAAGCAATGTTAAGAAAAAAAGCTGGAAGTGCTTTGGTATTAGAATGTTAGGGAAAAACATAACCTGTCTCATTTCCTGAAGCATTCATTTCCAGTACTTCTCCCATCCCCAGTTATATCAGAAGTTTAACTGCATTTTGATTGCATTTTTTAATGTAGACCTGAACCTGACTTTGAATCTTTTGAAAACCATTCAAGATCAAAGATATTTTAACAGGTTTTTGAGCTTTTTTTATTGTATTATACATGTAAAATGTGTATTATGAGTTGTCTTTTTGAGTGATGATGGAAAGTGTGCTCCTAAGGAATTTTTATCATTAAATATTTCCTTTCATGACAATAAAAATATTAATCATTGTCTTGAGAAAACATCCAGTGTAGGTAATGGCATGTCAAAATTCATCTGGCAGATCCTAATGATTCACAGCTATTTTTTTTGTCTTTGTCTGTTAGGAGGTATCTATCTTGACCTGGAGAATAAGACTGGAATTTAGTACCATCTTAAATCTGAATATAGCAATTTTATAAAGAGTTGTACAGCTCCTTCCTTGTCACATCAACAAACTGAAAATTTACTGTGGTAAATTTTAGTTCTCTAAAAAATAGTTTTTTTAGAGAAGTTCAAGTAGAAAACTTTGAAATCTGCTGATCTAAAGCTATGGTCAGTAGGAATGTTTCCAAGTTTAGATAACAGAGCAGAGAGGTGCTCTCAAAAATCTTGTACCAAATGCTGGTCATGAGAGAACATTTAGGAGGCATAGTCTCCTTGAGCCAAGGTTGAACTTACAGGCAGTGCTGGGCAGAACACCCACACAACCCAGGTAATCTCTGTAGTGAACTGAGCCTTCCAGCACCCTACATGTCACACTGCAAGCCATCCCTCCATTGCTCCAGCTGTGTGCCTGTGAAAATATATTTTAAAGCCTCATTATAGACGAATTCCAGATGATCTGACCTCATTTCTTCTGGAATAATATGTTTCTGATTTGAAGTAAGGGATCTCTCCTGATGACTTCATTATTTTGTGTCACACACTTTGTCCACTGGAGAATAAGTGGGAGAATAACAATGAGAAGGTAGCACAGACTGACACTGCAGACTTGTATGTGCAGAAAGTTTGATTGAAGATTGTAGCTAAATAACTTCTATAACCTAAGTGCTGGATAGAATGTATGACTTAGGAGATGTGTCAGGTTTTGGCTTCTTTTCCTTTTTTTTTCTTCCTCTTCCACTTCATTTAGAGGAAAAAACTGAAAAGTAAGTGACTTTTAAATTGATGTGACAGTTTTTGCTGTATTACCTAAACAGATCCATTTTTACATTTAATTAGATTAAACGACCCAGTGTTTCTTATATCAACGCTATTTTATTTCAAAGTTCATTCCTGTCCTCAGCTTCACTTGTCATTATGGCACATCAGCACTTCCAGTCAGTCATTCCAGTTTGAGACTCAGGGGGTCTGATTATCTCACCCTGAAATTTCAGAGTCAGCTTTAAATATTTATGCAGATAATTAATTTTTGCTGTTCCCACACAGGATTGACATCTTCAAGTACGTGATATATGGTGTAGCAGCTGCATTCTTTGTATATGGCATTCTGCTGATGGTGGAGGGATTCTTTACAACTGGTGCCATCAAGGATCTCTATGGAGATTTCAAAATCACCACTTGTGGCAGATGTGTGAGTGCCTGGGTAAGTGGCTAAGAAAGCTTTTGTGACAAATTCAATATGCTCTGTATATATTTTTAGCGCCTTGTGATGTTTATTTTTTGGTTTTGTTTTTCTTTAATATTTTGTGATACCTCAGTTCAGTGTTTAAAAATTACAGCAAAGGAGAACAGAGTGTTATAAATATTCTCTGTACTGGCTAAATATTAAGTAATTCTTGCTTCTCAGGAGCAATGAATTCTGCCATCTGAGTGAGAAAGCTTGTTACCTCAGCAACATAAGCTGTGCTGAGCAGGACTAAAACGGTGTGGCCTCCAGCTCTACTGGGAATGAAATATTTCCCTTACTAATATTTTCAGTTATTTTAGAAATCTTGCCTGTTCCTCTTTGGAACAAGCTGAGACCTGTTATCAGGTTCTAAATGGCAAACAGGCCATTATTTACTCCTGTGGTGATCTCTGGTTTGGAGAGACCATTCACTTATGACCCTGGAAAATCTGGATTCAAAAAATTTTGATTTGTACTAGGACTTAAATGGAACTTTATCATACTAAAATTGCTGACTGTTTCAAATGGGATTATTTTAAAATTTCTATTCAGTGTCAGGTAAGTAACTAATTGTTTTTGGTTTTTTTTTATTTGACTGCTCTATGTCTAAGCTAACAGGCCTGTGTACTTGGTAGCTGTTGGAGTTGGATATTTCTGAAAACACAGTCTGCATGAAAACCTCATATTTTGTGATGAATACCAAATGAATAAGTACAGCCAAATAGATCTGGGTGTTAGAGTACATTTATTTTTATGCTATATTAATGATAAATAACCTATAAATTCTAGGCAGGGTTGGGTTTCCCTCTGTAAGTGTCAACATTTAATTAAGTGCAATACAGTCTGAACAAATATAAGCAATAGTTGCTTCCAGACACACAAAGACTATCAAAATGAGTACTTTGGATGCCCTGAGATTTAAGGTTAAACTGGACACAGATGACCTGTCTCTTGTAAATTGGAGAATGCAGTCTGTATGTCATCTCTATGTAAATGTAACCTGCTCCACAATAATCCTGAGGGTTTGTCTCCTTTTCTTTTGTTCTTGTCATCGTTCTATGATTTTGGCACTTTGACTAAGATTGCTTTAAAACCTTTAAATAAGTATATAAAAAAAGACTGAGAATGTTTTAAATTAAGAGCAGTCATTGCTTATGCCAACACTGCTTTCATCTTCTGGAAAGAAATCTCTAATCTGTATTCACTGAGGGCCTACTGAGTTAGTTCCAATTCTGTATAGAGTAGCAAGATTTTCAGAACACTTTTTCTTCACAGCTTCTATGAATGCCTGTCCTCAGTATTGCAGCAGAGCAGTGCTACATCCTCTCTCAGTTTTGATAACTGTAATTCTATAGTATGTGTCCAGAAGAAATGAATGGTTAAGCAGCTATTTCATGGTTAATATCACTCTTATTACTAGTTATTCATGAAATTATTTCCTTCAACACTTTGCTTTCCTCATCGGTAATTTGCAATGTTTGTGTTTTACTTTGAGAAGCCCTGGTTTGATGTACATGGTGCAGCTAAGGTTCAGGCTGTATACTCTTTATGACCACAATTACAACAACTCATCAATTAGTTTGAGTTAAATACCTTGTTGTCCTTGTTCTTGAAGTCAGTTTTTTCTTTTTCTTAGTGAAAAATCCCAAACCTGCAGTTTGATTGCTAGTCTCATTTTGATGCTCTGTCAGTAAGATTGCTATACAAATGTCTGGAGTTATTTTGGATTATTATTCTGGCTTTAGTGTCTGTACTCTAGAGAGTATATATCAATTAAACCTTGATATCCTTTTGACAAGGTTGGTTCATTGTCTCATACTTAAAATTCTTAAGGAAAAAATAACATCTTAGGTTTAAAAAATACATATACTTGGAATCTCAAAATATTTCAATCCAAGACAGATGTGTTTAGAATTTATTCAGTTCCATAACACATGCAATGTTATCAAGAAATAAGACCTAAGAACAACAAAAAGAATAGTGGAGAGGTAAATGAAACCAAATCAGTATGGTGTGTCAAGGCCAGATTGTTCAATTGCTAAAATAGTGCTGTAATAAATTTTGTTCTGTATAGTTGCCAAAATGAGATAATGCTATTGAAAAGGGTTGGCAGATACTACAAGTTGCAAGAAAGCTTCTTGTATACAGTTTTGAGCTAGTAATTTTGTAGATATTAAAAATCTAAACCGTCAAAGATTAAACAGTTGGTTTCTTTTAGCAGTGCCTTAATACTAACAGAAATGTACACACAGGATATTTGTTGTTTTTAAAAATTAAAATTATGGAAATGGCTCCACATCAAAAACACCTTTGTAAAAACTCCAGTTGTGACTATGATTTCACATCAAATTTGTTGAGATCTTTCTAAATAGAAGTTTAACATTTAACATTTCATTTAAAGTCTGAAAAGGAAGTCCTTCAACTTACCATTGCCATCAGTTGTTTGTCATTAATATTTTGCAGGAGCAAATTTCTTATGTCTGTGACTAAACCTATTATGAAAATGTAGGAAAAAATCAATAAAAAATTTCAAGAAGGAAAAATTTATTTTAACTTTGTATAAATAAGGTATGTTTCTATATATAGAAATATACAAAAAAAATAACACCTTTCTCTCTTTCTTAAGAAATATTTTTGAAAAGCAGACTTTTGAGAACACTGATAGCCAACATCTGAAGGAACTTTTCATGTGCTCTTCCTGACCTCCCTCCATAGCTGCAAATAGCTCACTTTCTAGCTCTGAATTGGCAAAAGAAATTTTTTTTGCCTGAAGTAATGGAAAAAAAAAAAATAGCTCAGCCTAACCTTTCCAGTGAATGTATAGTTGACTTAACAGCTGATATGAGCATTCAGAGGCTTAGCATCCAAGTCATGTCAGTGCTGCCATGGAGTAGGGCCTCTCAGAGAGGCCTTGTGAAAGTGACAGTGAAGGCTCCCACTGGCACTGTTTGCAGACTCAATTTACTGTGAAAAGTAAAACAAAAGCAGTAAAACAATGCCAGTCACATTCGAGGAGGGATGCCTTTCATTCTAGGCATCATTTTTCCATGCCTGAACATGCTTTTAGAGTATTAAATAAACATTCATATATAACTGTGCTGCAGCATGATTAGTAAAGAATGGGAGACAGGCCTGATGCCAACTGTAACGCTGTTTTCATGTTTGCAATTTAATACCCTTCCTATTATATTCAGCTCCCTTGGCCATGGAAAGCCTCATTAACACCTTGTTTTAGAGTATCTGTTCACAGAGTCAATAGAAATACAATGACACTTTCCCCCTCATGTTATGCTATAAAATGGGAAAGGAGGTTTGGTTTTTATTTCATTTCATCAGAAACAAATATATGAAGACTTCATTGTGGTAGCTGTATTTCTATTTCTTTGTGCCTTGCTTTTCAAAAGAACCATGTTAAGGTTCTAGAGAAAAATGTTTTATATTCTAAACTGCACTTACGTATACCTTCTGTATCTTTAGTTTTAGGAATATTTCATTTAATTACTGACAAGGATTTTTCTGCCTTTGAAAATAATTCTGGTTATCTGGTTACCTATGGGCTATTTCATACATGCTTCTTGAGTGCCTAAACTAAAACATGAACTTCCCAATATATTTCCAGATTTTATTTCGCAAAAAAAACCGTGGAAGCTGCACAAATGTTTTGAAAAACCATCTGTGAACTCATCATTGCATCTTTTCCTTACCAGACCAGTTATTCTGGAGGCAGTGAAACTGCGTCATATTGACATTTGATTCTTTGTGTAACAGGAGGAAGAGAGTTCAGTGCAGGCTCAGCTGGCTTTCCCACCCAGAACAGATGTATTATTTCTGAATGTTAGAAATGAAGCCCTCATTTCTGAAAATTAGATACCATGTCTGGATATTCTGGGGTAAAACTGCTGATATGACAGACAGGGAGGCCTTGATTATTAAATTCTGCTCCATCTGAGGAATGCAGTATGCTTCATACCATATTTGTGAGAAATAAAGGACCTTCTCTCCAAGACAGCAGATATCCTTGTGGGTCCAGATTACTTTAAAACAATTTTAACTAGGGAAAGTATGTAAAAATCTCATGTCCTCATACATGATTAGTTGTGTATGCTGTATGGAGTTTCACACTGTGATATGGGAAATGGGGGAGGTGAGATTCATACTGCTCTGACCTTTCAGATTGCTCAACTCAAAACCAGGAACATGATTTTTTTTCCCCACAAATTACCCAGTAGCTAATGGAATAGTTAACTTCAGAGGGATTATATTATGGCACAGATATATCCCACCTAATTAAGGTTGCTAAGAAAAAGACCTGTGCTCCTTCAGTAGTTAAAGGAGAGTGCAGCTTAGGCAAACTTTATCAGGTGAATTGAATTTTTTTGTGGCTGTCCTATTTTCTGCAAAAAAAATAACCCTCAAGTCTTTTAAGTTATGTCTTTTATATTAGGTTCTTCAATCAGTTATATACTGTTAGTTGGATGTATCCTGCCTGGCCCCTTTAGCTGGAATTTAGGTGAATAACATTTGCTGTCTAAACACTGCTGGAGTTAGTAGATGAAAGAAAACATATTAGCAATTTTATAGGTTGTTAGAATTCATCTTATCCCTGGATACTAAACCAGTGTTGAAATTTCTTTACAGAACTGTGTTCCTTGCAGTTTTCTGCTCTTGATCTTGAAACAGGAAGATCAAGCTGTAGCAACAGTTCAAAGCTCGTTGAATGGTTAAGAGAGTCATCTTTATGTCACTCTCTCCCAGCTGCATTGTTAATATACATATGGGGTCTTGAAAAGAAAGAAGAAAGTTGGTTTTTTTCACTATTTGTTATATTTTTAGAAATATTTTACAATGAGCTCAGAAATTTTATGTATGTCTATGTGCTGAATCTACTTTTTCTGTCTTTTTTCTGTAATCTGTTGAAGCCCTTTTGTTTTTCTTTATTATATAGTTCCAGATTTTCTCACTCAGGAATATTGCACATATAAAATAATACTTTCATTTGATATTCTTTTTCTCCCATAACTTCCTATGTGTTGTATATGCAGCCCTTTTGTTGACTGTGGTATTCATTACATCCTTTAATAGAGGGGTGTACCAGACATTGCAATGTGCCTTCCCAGTACCTTCTCATCTTCTCTTGGTCTTGCTGCTTGCTGACAGCAATGTTGTTGTTGGTGGTGATAAACTGGGTGGTTTTACTTCACATTGTGCTTTATGTCTTGCACATGGATGACAGGTTTTTTCTTGGCATGTAAGCTCAGTCAGTAAGAGCTTTTTGTTAATAAACTGCTGTCATGCATTTCTAAAGTATGCTTGACTTTGGGAGTGGTTTCTCCATTGGCTTTAACTTTATTTTATGGATCATCACAAAATGCTTAAGATGATAGCTTTATTTCCCCTATGTTCAGATAATCCATCTCAGCTTTAACTTGAATTTTCCATCAGATGATGACAGTTTTCCCTGATTCTTGCCCTCACCTGAGAAACTTATTAACTGCATCTAGACATCTTACTTTTTATAGGTATTTAAGCCTTTGAATATCAGTGGAATTATCACAAATTCATTATTTTTATGGTGACAGAAAATTCACAGAAGCCATATACCTTTGTTCTTCTTATGAACTGCATCTTCCTGTTGATGTCTTACAAATAATTAGCTCTGTAAATATCTTTGGTCATTGCTTGCATAGGAAGGAGGGAAACTTTTAAATTTATTTAAGGTCACAATAAAATCTAAAAGACTGTGTTATTGACTTTGAATGCTTGACAAGACAGGAATCAAGCAAGGAAGGTCCCTACCCTTTCATTTTCACACAGGCTTCTCAAAGCCCATTAAGAATTTATCAGGAAAGAAAGCACTTTTTTTTTGACAGCCAGGTATTAACCTTGAGTGACACGTTTGTTTAGTCTTATAACTATTATTTCTGCTTACTACTTTAAGCTTCACTCCTTTGTGTCCAACTACAAACCATGAAAATTTCCTAAAAAAAATGTTGCATTGCAAATTTTGGAAATGTGAAAAATGTAAACAATCTGTACTGTTCAGTCGTTTCCCAGCTGAGTGTTCCATCTTTATCTGTGTTTAGAAAATTTGTCATCACTGAAAACCATTAGAGTATGGTTTATAAAAAAATTATCAGCTGCTTGGTAGCATAACCTTGTAAATTTACTACTAGGATCAGCCTACATTGTCAGGGAAAAGGTAATGATTGAACTGATTGTTTTTTGTTCTTAATGTCTTTGAATTGAATAGTTAAGTGGCATGAACATAGGGAGGAGAGCACATGAAAAAGGTTATTTAATGAAGATATCCATATTTTAAAAGCGACTAATCCATATTTTAAAAAGCCATTTTTGAAACCAAATTTTTCATCTTCAATCCCATTTAAATGCAAAGCAAATATCTTAACTATATTCCTAGACAGTACTTCCTAGCATTAGAGAAATACCACCAGAAAGAAAAACAAGAGAAGGTCAACTTTTTGAATGTGAAAATATGAGCATATGCATTTTGAAAAAAAATAATTCCTGTTTGAAAGATTGTAAAAAAATTACATAGGAAATTCTGGTTTTGTCAAGCAGCACTAAAGATCCAATGCTTTCTACAGGGTTTCAGAAGCCTGTCAGACTACAAAAATTATAGTCTTGCCTGAAGGATATAAAACAGCTAATGATAACTTTAGGCAACACAAGGCTACAAACCCATCAACATAGTAAAGAAAATTCAGAAATAAAAATAAATTACCATGTTTAGTTTCTAAGGAAGTACCATAGAGAAAAATCAGATCATCTTAAGGTAAAACTTTGTCTTGCATCAATGAGAAGTCATGTTCTTCAAATTGATATTTCATCAATTTGTTTACTAAGCAATATTTCAAAAAGTGAATCAATTTCTTAGAGAATGATTTCTGACATGACTGTGGAAATCTCCTCCTGCACTGCTACCAATAAATCAACAGCATAAATCAAAAAGTAAGCCAGTTTTTACACGCATCCAAATGGTTTCCAAAGCAATAGAAATAATGCATGGAATATTTTAACCTTGAAATACACATTTGGAAAAATATATGTGCAGATGAAAAGCAGAAAGCAACAGTGAGAATTGATCCTAACTTTGACAAAATCAGTTTTCCTTCCATCTAAACTATCTGTAGAAGAAAAATGTCTTAAAAAGCCAAACAAAACTGTTTCAAAATATAATTTCAATTTTCTGGGATTTTATATTTTTCTGTTAACATATTTTAATAATCAAAGGAAATTCTCATTAGGTAGTATTCAGTAAATGAATGAATTTAAATTAGGCAAACCTGAGAAGTCTGTCCCTCTATGGAGAGAAATTTGGACCAATATTGGCTTTTTTTTTCCTCTCGAAGCAGTTGACTTGAATGCAAGCCAAGGAATGTCAACCACATGACAGTAATGGCACACCATGAAATCTATCCATGTTTCAACAAGACTTTTGGAGCTGTGCCTGGGAGGATAATATGTTAGAGAGAGAGAGGATAAGCATATTTTGTAGAGGCAATTATAAATGTCCAACAAGTGAATGTTAGCAATGGAAGTGATGTTATAGAAAAGACTTTGCATGTGTGTATTTTCTGTGGTTTACAGTGATAATATCAGAACAACAGTCCTTTCTAAAAGCATTGTATATAAAATGAGACAAGTTGAAATATTTTTGCTTCATTTTTTTATTTCTTTCCATGAATGAGGCATGAATTTGGAGATGCTAGTTAGTACAGAAATGAAAATATTAGAAACCGTTTCCTTGTGAGCTACTCAACAGTCATTCTTTAACAAGTTTATCTCCAAAGACATCTGCTATTTTTTTTTTTCATTTTGTCATTTATTTACATTTTAATAAATAATAGAATTTTTGGTTCTAGACAACATTTTAAAATAAGCAGCTGAGGCTCTTTGAGCTTCTGCATTGTTAAAATGTTTTCCAGAGGAACTCAGCAAGTTTTATACTAACTCTCTTTCATATTTGTGTGTGAGGAATTATACATGTAAAATGCTGTCACAAAAAGAAATCATTAGGGAAGAGGTGGAAGTGTTTATGGAGAGAGTCTTTTTTAAAAATGAAAAAAAAAATGCAAAAATCAGCTGGATTAAATCTGAACTTCTGAAAAGAAGAACTAAATTTCTGTGGGGTAATAATGTAGGTGATGAATAGGAACAAATATCTAATCATTAAACTGCTCTGTCATAAAAGTTTATTGATAAAGAGCCCTTATTGAGTCTGGACTGTTGATGTAAGGTGTAGTGAAAACCCTGCATTATAGAAAATTGAATGCAAATAAACAACAGGCCTGAAGTGGGAACGTGTAGTGCTTTAAATCTGACTTGTAACCTGAAGAGAGAACTACTGTGCACTCTATCAGTACTCTCCCAGTACAACTGCATCAAGACAAATTTCAGCATTTGAGAAAATATGTGTCAGCTGCAATAAATAATTTAAAAAGAGTATGCAAATGCATTTATGCAGAATGTGTTCAGGGTAAAGAGACAGTAGTAATAACTCAGAGGAATTTTTTCTGGGTAAAATGAACAAGATGAAGCAGAAGGTCTGAAAGGCAAAGATTAGTTATGAATTTGAGGCTGGGCAAAGTGCTAAAACTAAAAAAGCTTTGTTAGTATTGAAATCAAATATATGGACAATTTAAAGTGAATGAGATGCTTGAGAGACAGGACAGTTCAGGAAGAAATTGAAAGATCTTTCTGTTCATGCTTCTGTGTGGCCAAAAATTCCAACACAGCACCTTGTTCTGGAAAATGCACCCAAACCCTGGACTGCACTGCACTGCAGAGGCCAGCTGCTTCCCAGTATTCCCATAAGAGACAGCCAGGCTCACCCTGGGCTTATTCTGTGTGGTGTCCAGCAGTGCCAGGGTTTCATAATGAAGCATGATATGCTTTGAGCAGGATGGATGTACATGATCTCTGTAGGTGTGGTTTTGATCTCTGGCAAAAGCTGTTTATGGGAATTTCTGAAGCAGTGAAGAGGTTTGGAAGGAACCTCTTAGTTCATGTAGCTGAAAGTAAACATTTTTTGTGTGTGTCTCATAGGATAATAAATCTCAATGTGATGCAAACACAGCAAGGTGCACATCTTTTTGCAACTCTCTGCGTTGAGAGCTCACATCAGGGAGTTCGTATAAAATAAATATATGATGAGATTGAGAGAAAGTGTAAAAGTAAGTACTGAGTGCTGTGGAACAAAGATTAAATTACATGGCAACATGAGCTTTCTGGAGTTAAGTTTTATTTGGGCACTTAATTTGTTGCTATGTTTCTGTATTATTTTTCTTGTTGTAAGCAGTAGTGTCCTCATAAAATGACACGAATGAGGTTTAATTTGTTTCCTTTTCTTTCCATTTCTGTTTTTAGAAACAGTAGCTTTTAGATAAGATTTCACTGTCTCTATCCCTAGGGTCATTGAGCCATCATACAATGTTTCTTCAGGGTACTAAATTATTTATAACAAAACTAAAACAAGAAGAGTGTTTGAAATTTAATGAATGCGCTTTTCATGGGACAAGTACCCATAAATTAGGAAAGAGGGAGGGGAAAAAAAACCAAAACCAACCAGTAACTGAAATCTTGATCTTATTAAAATAGGATTTAAGTAATCTTTCCAGTGGAAAAAATATTTCAACCAGCTATGACCACCAGGGAAGTTGTGCTCCACACAAACAATTTCAGAATATGCTCTGAAATACGTACTTCCTGATATTGGTCTGTTTTGACTTAAAAAATCATTCCAGAAGGTTGATTATTCACCTGCTTTGATAATTTATAACTCAGAAAAGCCTCATTACAGACAATGAAAATAACTCATTACAGGCAATGAAAAGCTTACAAAATCAGGCAAGAGCATTTTGCCAGCCACAGTGATGATACAAAAAACGCCAAAACACTAAAAAGGTTAAAGATTTCTTTGTTCAAATAATTATTTATTTCAGCTATTCTTTGCAAATGTGAGCTGAGTTTAAATTAGTGATCTTTCATCTTCATTATTTAATAGATGAATTTCACTACCCCTTCTAGTTTGTTTTGAGTTTATGTGTTTGGCTTCTTAGAGTGAAAATCGAACTGATCAGAGAAAGCAATTCTCACTATAAACACAATAGCTAGGATGCCAAAGGACAAACACTGTGATACCTCTTTAGGATGCTATACTGCTATTCCAGGAATCTTCAACTTGTCACATAGCAGAATGCTACTTCAAAGGAGAAAGATCCCTTTGAATCTCAGGAGATTGGCCTCTGAATTTAATTCCTGGAGAGAACAGGCTCCTTAAGCATTCCTTGTAAGTTCTCTTGGGCAAAGAGGGAAGGTTGTAATACCAGAGAAAATGATCTAAAAAAAGACTTTATTCTTCCCTTTGCTTTTTTTAAAATCAAATAATTAATAGTTTCATTCAATTATAAAAAGAAGCTACCACCTGCTAGTGCTGGAAGCTAATTTGTTGTACAAAGTTAAACTTTTTTTACTGCTCTTACGGCAAGAGGTATATTACTGCCCAGACCACATTTCTGTGGTTTGCTACACTGATATCAGTGATAGCAGCTTCCAGGCATAACCCATAATTACCCCATGGTTTAACTTGAAGTTTTGTATTTTAGTTATTCTTACATAAACAAAGAAAACTTACGTATTTTTTCTGTCTTCTTGGTGCTCTTGGTGTTATGACATGAAATTAGGTATGTCATCGGCCATTGGCTCTTCAGCTGAAAGCAACTGACAGAGGAAAACTGAAGTTCTTCCTTTTCTAAAATATGTTTCTAAAATGAAATCATCATTTGAGCAATTTTTCAACCAATCAGATTCATATTTTTAAAAAGAATCTGTTCCATAACAAGCAGACAGTTCTCTCTGAGAAGGCAGCTCTTGTGACTCACAGCAGCTATCATATGACAGATTTATAATACCATTTTATGCCCAAGGCAGATTTTATAGAGGCTAATAAGCTCTGTTTTCCCCCTCTTTGCTATACTAGTGCTTTACACAAATACTAGTGTATTATCTCAGCTGAAATTTTTGAGTAGGCTTCTTTATCATTACTACAGATCAGAAAATAAATAGATATTAAAAAGAACTTGTAATGCTCATGGTAGGGCCTATCTTTTTTTCTCCATTTGGTGTTTATCACAAAACAGGAAGATTCTCAAATCTATAGGGAGCCCAGTCATGAAAACAGTTATTACATTTCAGTGATATAACTAATTTAAAAGATTTAGTACTTCATTAAATAAGTGTATGTGCTACACTGAGACATATACTAAATTCATTAAGTATTGTTTATTTCACAAATTCTAGAAGGACCACAAGTATGACTTCAGACTTACTTGTTTTTGTCAAGTTAAGAATATAGTCTAGAAGGCTGGTTTACTTTTAAAACACTTCTAGAATAAATGAGAATTTAAAGTCTATACAAAGACAGTCTTTCTTATTTAGTATTCCTGCCTTAGAAAAAAATGAGTGCAACTCTTTGCCTTGATAATAAATTAAGATCGGACATAGCAATTTAGTTGGGAATTCATATCCCTGAATCTACATTTCTATGAAATTTTCCAAGTAATGGTTTGTAAGTGTGTGCCTGGGGTGGAGACAGATATTTCTTCATTAATTTTAACACCATAATATGGAAAGGGAAAAAAAAAGAAAACAGTAAAAGAACAATAACAACAACAACAGAAAAAGACCATGTACAGAACAGTATTTACTTGTGTTAACTATTTGCTCTGCAATAGATGGAATAGATTTTCCAATATATAAAGCAACTGACTCATGGAAATGTCTAAAGCAGTATTCAAGGGTGCATATTTATTTTGGACTTTGCCATGACTTCTTCTATTTTACCAGCTGGGTTTGTAGTAAGTGGGTTATTGGGAAAATTTTTTTTCTTACCTGCATAAACACATTTTTAGAAATCTTTGTGTGCAAATTGGACACATCAGCTTTTCTTTTAAACTAGCTGGAAGTTGAGGAAAAAGTTAAAACAGTTTGTAACCCTCAAACTGGTAAGCATGAATGTAAAGTATGAGTATTGAAGCATGGAGAACTAACTGAAAAAAGGATAGAAAGCTGATAAGAAAAGTATTAAACAGCTTTTCAAACTACTATGACAAGTGTCATTTACCTAGAGACAATCAGGAAAATTAATCTGAAATAAATTTTAAACTGGATTAATTAAACTACATTAAATCCCTATGTAAATACACTTCCTCAGAATTAAAATTACTTTTATTTAGTAATATTTGGAAGTGAGTTAAAGTAAATCAAATTAAGGTCTCTTTCATATTGCTTAAGAACATCCATCCCATAACTTCAACACAATAAAGGTATCTCATTTAAAATTCAGACCTTTTGTTGTTTTGGATTATTTTTCCTGATCAGATCAATGTGGATAAGCCACTCTGCTACAATTTTTAGTACCATTTACTACCTTTTAGATTCTGACCTTATTTGATTTCCATAACTAAAATCTCTACATATATTAAGCTTTTTCCTGTATTACTTGAATTGAGAGATCTTGCATTAAAAAAAGAAAACCAAAAAAGAAAATATCATCCATTTTCCCCTTATTTACTCTTTAAGGTTTAATTTTAGCAGATATTTGATCAGCTTATTCAGTTTTCAAAAATATTTCTTATTTCTTATTCTCTGAGCCAATATATTGCTGAGGTAAGCAGCTAGAAAAATGATAGTGTAATATTAGTGTGATGAATTTTTTTTGTTTCCAGTAATGTGTTTAGATTCATCAACATTTCTGAAGTCAACAAATACTGAGGATATTTGGATTCAATATTTAGAAACTAATTTCCCCATTTTACCATGTAGCCTCTTCATATCCTTTCCACAGCATAAAATTAAAAGATGATTTGTTATTAATAAGTGTGTTTCCCAGTGGTGTCAGGCCAGAAAAAGAGCAGCAAGGTAGCATGTTTACATATGTATAGGACATTTGTTTACTTTTTTTTCTGAATGATGAATTTGCTTGTAGATCCCAAATATGTATGAATGCAATAACAGAATGGCAAAAATATAGTCTCATTGGTTCAATGCCAAATGGATTTGCCAGTGAGACTTTGTGGCAGTCATAGATAAAGACTCATTCTTATTAAGAGCCCAATTTTAAAAACAAAAGAAGCAAAGCCTACAGTATTTAATTTTAATTTTTTACTTCACGATTGGTAGTGGAAGACACAACCATAAGGCCTCCTGTTCTAACTATGGAGTACTGGTGATGAGAGACAGGGACAGATATGTTTCACAAAGTGTACAGCTGTCTGTACTTCAGGTGCGCTGCTTTACATCTGTTGTTGGCACCAGGGTGAGAGGAACATGGAGTTATCTTGCACTTCTGGAAGCATAATTCTTGTTCTTCAGAAACAACATGATAGTGCTCTGGCATCATTTTGAACTGATCATTAATGGATTATCTGACCAAAACTGTAAATTAAATGAGGGCAGAAGCAGACAAAGCCAATCATAGATGCATTTGTTACTTTTCTGTTGTTCCTTTTTTCCAATGGTGAATCAGTTTCGTTCTGACTTACCACTGATTATGTTTTTCTTTTTTTTACTGTAGTTTATTATGCTGACATACATCTTTATGTTGGCCTGGCTTGGAGTTACAGCTTTCACTTCTCTGCCTGTTTACATGTACTTCAACCTGTGGACCATTTGCCGAAATGCCACCGTAGTGGACGGAGCTAATCTCTGCTTGGATCTTCGCCAGTATGGTATGTAAATAAAAAGCACTAAATGAAAAGTAATATTTCACAAAAGAAAGCATTCCACTACTTTTCTTCCATGTGTCTGAAATGAACTGTTCAGTGTTTCTGAAGCAATTGTTGTCTCTCCCTGCCCTTTTACCCATTAGTCTCAATAGTGCATAAAAGACGAACTGCATTGCCCGTCCTGACAAAAACGGAGTCAACCTTGTCAATCTTCACAGAGTAATGAAAATCTGTCATGAGGCTTTGGCTTAGTCTCTTCAGAAATTGCTGTAACTTGTCTAAAATGCTTAATTAGTCTTCTATCTGGAGAATGACTTTTAATTTTGTTGTAGGACACTGACTTGGAGATGTGAGGTCCTAGGGTATCAGCTGTCTCTGCAGAAGTGAATTGGGACACAAGATCAATTGCTTTCAAAAACCTTGATGAGGACCAACAATACTGATAGTAACACTCTAAGAAAGTGGTGGAAAGAGAGAGAGGGAGTGGGGCTAAAGCCTGAATGCTGGAGGTTAGAATAATGTGGGGATACGCACCCATGTGTGTTTTGAGAGAATGTGAAATTTGGGTAGAAAGGAATTTGTGATCTTAAAATATCTGAGAATTCTTGGGTTGGTGATGGTAATTCAATCCTTCTACAAGACTGGTTTGATTCTACATGTTATGGTCTTAGTGATTTCTCAACCCACAGAGCTTTTTGGGTTGAGAAATCACTAGGACCATAACATGTAGAATCTCAACAGACAGTTTCTTATCTTTCCTTTTGTTTCCTTGGCATTTCCCTTTGCAAGGAAATGGTTTTAATAATAGTAAACATTTCAATTAACCTGAAATAAAATATTTGAGATTTTTCTTCCATGAGAGGGAAGGAAAGTTGGAGTTTTTAATTGTTTGGTTCTTTTCCCCTACACAGCATGGCAGGTGAGTTTAAAAAGCAATTATCTGTATAGATCCTATCCAGTGTATTATATTTCTTTCTATGACCTTTTATTTTGTTAATATTCATGACTATTTTTTCATTAATTCTATTTAGGATGTTCATAGAACACTAATATGTACAGTGTGTATTCTTTGAATGTACCTTTTTACTGTAGATTCAGTAAAAAACACTGATTGGTGTTAGGAAAGAACCATTTTTCATGGTAACTAAGTTAATTGCAGTATTTTTTTCAAGCTAGTCTTTGATTTAGTATTTGGACACTAGCTAAAGGAAGCAAGGTAGCAGATTCTACTTATTGCTGCTGAAAAGAGAAACAATAAAATATAAGTTTGTGTAATGCTTTTTTATAACTTGTGGAAGAAGCTTTATACCAGATCAATATGTTTGAAACCAATATACAGCACATTTTTCCACATGAGGGTAGAGAAGGTTTGTGAACATTTGAAGTGTATAAACTGGTTGCAAATATTTTCTGGTTCTTTAATCGTTGTGCTGATCAAAATCAGGAATACAGATATCTTCAAAAATGG
Organism: Agelaius phoeniceus; assembly: GCF_051311805.1. Taxonomy (NCBI): domain Eukaryota; kingdom Metazoa; phylum Chordata; class Aves; order Passeriformes; family Icteridae; genus Agelaius; species Agelaius phoeniceus. Next base: position 39,041,929 of record NC_135268.1, on the reverse strand, counting down.
CAGAACAATTGTTACCTGCATGTTTTTTCTTACTAGGGATTTTACTAAATAGATAATGTGCTTTGTGCTGGCTGAAATAGAATAGAATCCTAGAGTGGTTTTAGTTGAAAGACGTCTTAAAGACAAATTCCAACCCCTTGCCATGGGGCAGAGAGACATTCCTCTAGATCAGGTTGCTCAGGACCCCATCCAACCTGTCCTTCAACAATTCCAGGGATGGAATGTCCACCATTTTTAAGGGAAATGTGTTCCAGTGCCTCAACACCCTCACAATAAGGAATTTCTTCCTATCCACATCTAACCTAAACTTATCTTCTTTCAGTTCAAGCCATTACCCCCTGTTCTACTGCACATGCCCTTGTATAAAGTCCCTCTCCAGCTCTCTTGACAGACCCTTTTATTCCTGGAAGACTGCTATAAGGTCTCCCTAAAACCTTCTCTTCTCTAGGCTGCGCAATCCCAGCTGCCTCAGCTTGTCTTCAAAGGAGAGTTGCTCCAGACTCCTAAATGTCAACAAACCCCAGATATCATTGTTAAAATAAGTTCTTAGCTTTTCTCATATAAAGGAAGTTGATCTGTACCAGGAATTCCTAATAATGTGAATACTCATTCTTCTCCAGGTATCGTAACTATTGGAGAGGAAAAGAAGGTTTGCACCTCATCAGAAAGTTTCATCAAGATGTGTGACTCTAATGAGGTAAATAAATATCATAGTATTTTTTGGCAAATCCATTATATATGTTGTAGCAGGAAGTAGCTGGTATATATTTTCTTACTGTTAATGGTCTAACTCTAGCTATGGAGATGAAATAAATCACAGTGAAAAATACAGTCAAGCAAGTAGTTTTCCTAATCTTTTACCAAATTTAGTCAGTGCAATTTCTCCAACCATTTGTTTTCTAAATATGCTTGTGGCTTGTTTGTTTGGATTTTTTTAATAATTCCAGTATCTTGTTCTTTGTTACTGAGAGGTTTTTCAAAGCTAATGCCTCTGCTGCACAATGAATAGGTCCATATAATGAATCTTTGATTGAAAGGCTTATGGCTACTGCTGTGACAGGAGAGTAAAGATTGCAAATGGATTTGGCCAAACCTTGTTGAGCATTAGGATTGTAGCTCTTAGTACATTTTTCCTTGTAGTTTTTCCCTTGGGCAAATGCCACCAGTTTCAGTGCAGTTGAGGGTTCTGGTTTTGTTTTCAAATGATAAAGGATGAAGACAGGACAAACAAAATTACATCTGCCTAGAACAAAGAGAGGCTAAAGTGTTGATCCCTCTGAAGCCAGAAGGGTCAACATATGCTAAGTGTTTTACTGGGTCTTACTATGGTTGAATCAATCTTAGAGGGAAGGTATACAATCCTCCCTTACACCAAAACCATCTTCCAAAAGCAGTTCTTGTGGTGCAGTTGACTCTCTGTGGCTGCTGCATAAACCAGGTCACTGAAATTAAAAGCAAATATAATAATTTGGTTTGGGGTGAGGTGAGGATGGTAGTTAATTTGAATTATGTAAGTAACCTGGTTTATATTATATCATTATGAAAAAATTTGAGAGGGAAGTGGATCAATATATGAGGATGGAAAGCTACAGTTCATGAAGGGAAAATGGGGTTTCTTAGGTTGTCTCTGCCACTGAGAAGCCATCAAAAACATAATTCTTGTAAGCTAGTATTGTAGAATAAAAAAGAACCAAACAAAACCCTCAAAATGTGCTGGAGTGTTTATTTTAAATAATTAATTTTCTTAATATTTTATTATGTAAATGCTGTATATTTAAATAGAGTTATGCTTTTTCCCTGACATGAGCATTGTAACAAAAAAAAGCACAAGCACAATTACATGTAGTGCTATCAATCTCTTGGAAAAATATTCCCATTCATTACTTATGTGGAAGGGCGGCACCAGGAAGGTAATTATTTGTTCTATGTCAGTCTGAATTTTTGTTCATTTTCTGTTTGCTGTACAACCATGGAAGTCCTTTTCTTTGCCTCCCTTTGCAGCTAAACATGACATTCCACTTGTTCATTGTGGCACTTGCTGGAGCTGGAGCAGCAGTCATTGCTATGGTAAGCCACCATACCCCTCTATACCTCATCTGAATTGCTGATTCTGACTGAGGATCAGCTGTTCAATTTCCATACTATCACCCAAAGCTATTATTAAAATATAGTTCTGTAATTCAATACTCTCCCTTTTTTTCTTCTTCTTTTTTTAAAAATATATTGATGAATTCCCTTTTAAGTAGAATATCATGATTACTTTTTTGAATTGAAAAAACACCTTTAAGTACATGCTAAGAATTTTCACTGTTCTCTTGCTGTCTTCAGACAAGTGTCTGAATTCACATGTCTATTTTGTAACCATAGTATTATACTTTTATGATCTCTGCTTTTCTGGGTATTCATAGGCTTGCCACACTGCTATTTTAGGAGTAGAATCTTTTTGTCAGTTCTGTGAATATATATGAATGTGTTGATTTTTCTGTCAGGACCAATTTTTCTGCTCCTTTATAATGAAGATCACTTTAAATTTTGACATTTTGTCAATGAGAAGGTTCCACTGAGAAAAAGTATGTGAGCTGGTGCCCTGCTCTTTTGTCTTTTGTCTGCTGCATTTGCTTAAGCATAAAGATATTTTTAGACTCACAATTCTCTACTGGTGTAGGTTTGCATTATGCATGCTGCAATGAGAAATTAAAATTGACTGTTACTTGGTTCTGATGCTTTCAAAAGTGTTAGTGGTGGTGATTCCTATATACTGCTTATACGAGTAGTTTTTATGGATCATAGGGACATGATTTGGGGTTTTTTTATCCTTATAATTATATTATTATAAAAAAGTACATTCAGAAAATATCCAATGAAGCTAGTACTTCTCTTACGTCAATGATTTCTTTTTGTATTTACTGCCATTTTTTCATTATTACATGACACCCTGCAAACAGCAAAGACAGCTAAATAAAAAATACATATTTTCAAAGCAGTTTTTTGTTTCAAGGCCACAAATGATAAGTGTAATAGTAGAATAGAATTCATAATAATAATTTAATTTTTTTTCAAACTGAAATTTTTCTGCTTATAGTTCGAAAAATGGTAACCACATAGCAATTATGATAATATATCATTAGTGTTAGGAAAAGAGATCATTAGTTTTCCACTGTGTGATTACTTTGAAGTATATTCAGTTGATATCATAAAATTCTATTTTGCTCAGATGAAAATTCTGCATTTCAATCAAGAGTTTTGAATTCAAATAGCCACCAAAATATATTTAATGAAAAATAATACATCTTCAGTGAAAGCAAATTAAGTAAATACACTGTGCCAAATAGTTTAAATACATAATACTTTCAATGAAGTTTTTAAAAGGTCCCCTTGAAGCTCAGCGTATCAAAGATACCATAGCTGCATTACACTAGGCACAAACACCCTTTGAATTCACTTTGATGGTGCATGTTTTTTCACATGTTTTTGAAGGATTACCCATTTCCAAGTGTGCTTTGTGTTGAATTCTATAATGCACAGAGCAGGCATGATAACACTGTTCCAACAAAAATATAAATTAATGTTCTAAGTGCTAGTAAATGGCATACTGTCCCAGCACTGGTAGATGTATGTTTCATTAAATGTTTGCAACAGTTTTTTCAAGTTTCTAACTATGCTGTTTGTTTTTAACCTAACATTCTAATCTGTTAGGTACCTAAGGACTAGCACATTCCACTCTTTGATAGTGTAATTTCCAAAACCAACATACCAGACCACATCTCTAGGCTAAGACATGTGCTTCACACTTGACATAGTACACCAAACACAAGGGAAATGAGGAAAAATTCAGAATCTTGTGGTTGGACATGCAGACATTACAAGGTTGTCCTTTAAGGAAAGTTTACTTTCCCAAGGTAAAAGTAATTTAAGGGAGGAAAAATTAATTTGGGGTCTTAACTATCTCATCCAGGAAGAAGATGTCTTTTTTATCCAGATCTTAGACTCAAATTAGTAGACAGAGGTAATGCATCAGCAGTGAGAAATAGTGTGCAGAAGTCATTTTAGTAATTGGAAAACCAGTGCCCTTCACTATATGTGCTGCTTCAAGAATAGTTATAAATGAAATTATGACATTTGTCTTTGTGTATATCCAGAACATGTTTGTAAAATTAAACAGGAAAATTAGATTAAAATACCAGTCTTTTACAAAAGAAAAAGCTTATTAATATAATGCACTCTTAAAACATTTCTTGCAAACAATTACTTTAAAGTAGAATAGTCCATCTGACTAAAGTGGTAAGTATATGGTATTTATGGCCAGCCAGTAACAGTAGTGCAACATCAGTGCTGAATGACAGAATTGGTAAAATCTGCTTCCTGAAATGACATTTTAAGTTATGACATCAATATACTCCACTATATCCTCACTTCTGGATTTGTAAACATTTGTAAGTGCCAGACTATTTAATTTCTGAAGGTTTCTTAAACTCTCTAATGTCAATATGATTCTACAAAATTCACAAAAGAATCAGCTTATTCATATATACTAAGTCCATCTGTCCCCAGGATACTTTTCATAAAACTGTATTTTAAAAAGATATTTTTTTAAAAAGTAGTCATTTATTGCAAAACCACAAAAAAACTTGTTAAAACTTTCAAAACCATTTGATCACAAATCACTATTTCCCCATATCTCTTGGTCTCAGATTTGCTTAAGAATGTTAGAATTTTTTCCCAATTCACTAGATACCTCTTTAGTCTGCAAAGGAGAATGTTGGGTTTGGGTTTCAAAAGGAGAATTGTCCTACATATTAGGATTGATATATATATATATAAAGCCTCATATATTTTACAGTATATGTCAGGGAAGGTTTCATTTTGCAGCAAAGAACACAGTCAAAGAGTTTATTTTGAAAATTTATCACTCTTATGTCAACGCAAGATGGGGAAAAAAGAACCAAAACCTGATAAATTATTTATGCTGTAAATACTTTTTGAGAGTCTTTACCATGGAAAAATAGCCAGGCTTTTGAATGGTGTTTAATTTGTACCATACATGATTCTGAGCAGTACTGTTCTTTCTTATGTCTGAATGGACAACAAAGGCATATGGAATAGAAAATTACTTATAAATTTTATACACACGTACTTACAAATTTTACTGTTGTCAGTGTTGTGTTAGATAGAAACAGAAAACATGAAGTTGTTTAAATGTAAGCTCTAGCATTCAACAGTTGATTGTAAAGCCAGTATACATTCTAGCTGTTATGTTTCCCCAGAAACACTGCGGAAAAACTTAATTATGAGATGTAAAATTTCCTTTCTCAAAGTTACCATATGAGCTGGTAACTCTTTTCCCTTAACTTCCACAGAAATTATGTCCAGTAAGGTGGAGATGCAATCAGGTCTCCTGAAACAGGAACAATGGGAATGTAAAGTGGTCTGTTCCTCTCCCCCAGTATGATTGTGGTCTTCTGCAGGATGTGAGATGCATGTAAAGGGAGGAATTAAAGTTATTTAAACTTGGGGAAATAGTGACATGTCCTGTATGGAAAAATAGAACAAAAAAAAAACAACCCCAAATAGCCAACTCTACAATTTCTAAACACTGAAGCATGCTTTCACCTTATGAAGAAATCTAAGCAGGAATAGGTATGGAAAGACCCTGCACTGCCTTGCATATTGTCTGTAATTGAAACCTCCTGAGGCAGACTGTGGAAGCTGCCTGGCTTCAATTTAAGTAAGCCTTGACGAGGGCCCCACTGGCTTCAGGCTATTCAGGTCATGGAATTGTGAAATGCAATTAGACAGCCACTTAGAAATGACCTCCTTCATGTGGCAATGTTATCTAGGAACTTGGTGTTAAAATAAAAAACAAAGGTGGTGGTACTGTTCAATGTATATGTCATTGTAAACATGGATATATATTTGATATTATATTAGTTAAAGTAGCAGTTTCCTGGCAAACCTTCCTACTTACATTGAATATGAACTCCAAGAGTTTTCGACAGTTATTACAGTAGTTTGATTCAGTATCTTCATAAGGAAGGGATGGGCAAAGAATGGGTGTTTAAGGAAGATCCAACTGTTACCAATATACCTTCAAGTAGTCTATTTTTTAACAAAAAAAAATGATGAGTGATATTGCAGGACATTAAGTTTAAATTTTTGTTTTACTGGGTCATTACCAAATATTTTGTGAGGGTAAGAAAAAGTGCCTATTTCATTCCATTTTCATCACAGATTCTTCAGTGACAAGGATTTCTGGCAAATATGTTTTAAAAGGTCATGAAGATGTGAGTACACTGCTCAGATAGCCCCCACTTTCAGGATTCTCATGTCTGCAATCTGTTTGAGGTTCAGATTGTATTTTTAATTGAAATTTCAGACTCAATTTGTACCCAATGAGTTTTCATTGGGTGCAAATTGCAATTGAGATGACAAAATTTTTAATTTTACCAGCCTGTTTATTTTGATTTTTCTCAATAGTTTTACTGTGGAGAATTTAAGGCATTTCATTCAGTACAATGGGAACCCAGGATTAGGGTTTCCCATTCGATCTAAAAATGCCTGATACAGAAACTACCCATGGTGAAAGCTTTTGGAAGAGCTGAGTTAGGATAGAAGGTGTTTTTTCCGTGTACTAAATTATGACTAGAGAGCATTCCAGAGTGACACACAACTTGCTGCCATCTCCAACATCTATACTTTATGGATTGCTTTGCTAGTGTTGTGCTCTAGATATCAAGAAAATCCTTAAGATATGTAGAAATACTACTCTCTAGTTTTTTCCCTAGAGGACAGATTCTCTGAACAGCTTCTTTCTAATTTTATGTCTCCTCAAGTCAGATAGTATTCCTTAAATAAGGATTAATTGGAAACTTGACATAAAACATAAGGATAAAAAAGGTAGAAAAAATACCTGGTCTTTTTAAGGGCTTCAGAATGCTTTCCTTGATCATAATTATCCAGATTAAGAAATGTACTTTTGCCTGCACTAATCAGCAACAACTGCCAACAAACAGTTGTGAAAAAAATGTCCAAATATTCCAAAAGAAAAAAACCCCAAATGTATTAGAATGAATCTGTTCATTTAAATATGAATCTAACATACTCATATGTACAATAGTACAACATGAAAAGGAGAGTTTGCATAATCTCAAGGTGGTTTTTTATTATTTATTGTATTATTATTCCATTTTCCATTAACTGAATCCCAGTATAATTTCTTAATTTCTTAGAGAGGGGTAAAATATTTTGGATCTCACAAAATTGCTCATTGCTTCTGAGGAAGTAGATTAACATAAATTAGAGATGCTCTCCTCCGAAAGTGTCTGAAAACCTGCTAGGGAGGGAATAAATGTCCAGAGAGTCCCAGCAAAAACTAGTTGAATATCCTTGTGGAACACTTTTATTTTCTGACTGAATACAGAGTAAACAGGACATCCAAATTTTTTTCAACTAAATTTTGTCACATTTTGCCTAACTGAATTTATTTTGCAATTATTGACAATTTTTCCCCAGATTGGTGAATTAAATACAAAGCTGGAATTGTAGTTGAAAGAAGTCGTGGCTAAATGAAATGAAAATGCTAACCTTAACAAAAATCAAGAAGTAAAACTTTCTGTAATTGTATTAGATATGCAATCATAAGATGTGTCTATGGCATATTTTGATGTTAAGAACTACTTTAACAAAAACTTCTTCAGTGGGGAAAAGTGTACAGTAAATACATAACACAGAAGGCATTTTTACATGTACCTTTGCAAACTAACTGAAAAATAATGCAGGGATGATTTGGAATTTGAATTTTTCAGGCTTTAGGGATTTTTTCCTTGTATCTATTGCTACCAACTACTAGTTATAGTAACAGTAACAACAGTAACAGCTATGAGATGAATAATCTGAAGGTTAATGAAGCCTGAATTTGCCATCATGGTTCTATAGTACTTCTTGACACAAGACTACCTAGCTCCTGCTGATGAGCACCTACAGCCTCCAAGTTTACACGTGCTCTATTCTGACTACCTCTATTGTTTCTTAATGCTGTGTTACCTCTCTTACAGGTTCATTATCTCATGGTCTTGTCTGCCAACTGGGCCTATGTGAAAGATGCTTGCAGAATGCAAAAATATGAGGATATTAAATCAAAGGAGGAACAAGAGCTGCATGATATTCATTCTACTCGCTCTAAAGAGCGGCTCAATGCTTATACATAAAAGAAACCTTGTCTTACTTCCTAACATGTGAATGCTTTGTTGTTTAACTAAAGGCCATCCTACCATTTTAAAAACAATTGAAAGTGCTTCTCACAAAAGATAGTTTGGGTGACTTACATATCACCTACATACAATTCTTGGTTGTCTAGCACTTGGTTTCTTAATTAGTTCTTACTTTGTGTGACCATTCTATACCACAAAGCTCCTAAATAGCCTTTCCTGAATCCCCTTAGGCTAATTAGTTCTGATAGGTCAAGGATACTAAACTATTGTCAAATACAACTATGTGTTTGATTTTTTTAATCACTTTGTATGTGTTATGCATAACACCTTTTGCATTGTTTCTTATATGTTTTTGGAAAAAAAGTAGCTTTTTATACTTTTTAGTTTTGAGTTCAGTAACTACTTTAACTACAGGTATACTTCAAAGGGACCATTGTACATGATGTACAATATATAAAGAAAACATTCTGATGACTTTCCTTTATATATGGAAAACCTGCCAGAGGGACCCTGATCAACTTGAATGAAGGTCCTAAGAACGTTTTAAACAATCAAAGGTGCAATTTCTAAATTTGTAATAGTGGGTAAAAAAATAAAAAAAAAGCGAAAAAAGAAAAAAAAAAAAACAAAAAAAAGAAAAAAGTGCTTCTTATCTTTGTTAACATTGTATTATTGATGTTTTTAAAGAATATTCTCTTGTTTCAAGTTCCATGGGTGATAATTCCTGTTTGTATTGTGAGCATGCAGTCCGTGGTGCTAACAATGCATGGCCACTTGCCTTTTGAAGGAATTCAATACCACGGCTACCTGTTAACGAGTTATGGTATATAGACAACTGTTAATTAAGTGATATAGTTATTCATAGTTTTCTACAGAATAATCTCTCTTTAATTCAATGATGGTTATGCTAAATTGGAGCTGTCCATGTGATGATGTAAGAAATTACTGCTTAGCTACATTTATGAAAGTAATATATCAAAAATGCAGTGACCATAGGAGTCAGATGTCTTTTTACCTGCTTTAAAAATTTAAATGGATTGCACCTGTCTGAACTGTAAAAGATATATTAAAGGAGACTTCCATAAATGTTATAGCTTGGCTTCTAGCTTTCCTACACATAATGGTTTACCTGTATTACGTTGAAGTAAGGTGAAAGACCACTACAGAGCTTATTATTTCAAAGTGTAGTAATATATTTGAACCTTTATTTTGATATGAAAGTGTTATCAGAATGATAGGTCATCTTAATTTGAAAGAATTACCTGTATCAAAAACAGAACAAAAAACCCTATTTAAGAAAAGTCAGTATTATTGGACCAAATTTGGTGGATTTTTTTTTTTGCCTATTTCTAATGCTACAAGAATGCTGTAAAGTGTCTTTTAAAGTGATGTAGCCTGACAAGACATTTTTGTCAGTGTTAAAAACCTTAGGTAGTTTTGTGCACTTATTGGACCATTGTGAATTCTCTCTCAGTGTAAGTGCATTTCTAATAAAATTTCTTGAGTAAAACTCTTCTTTGTACTATTACTAGTCATGCATCATCAGTAATTTTTAACAATTCTTGTAGTAAGTAGAAGGTAATACTATAGTTACTTGTGGCATGATAATGCATTAAGTAGTATTAGTTGGTTGAGTTCTTTTTCTTTTTCTTTTTTTTTTTTTTGCTTGTTTTGGGGGTTTTTTTGTTGTGTTTTTGATTTGGGGTTTTGGCTTTGGTTTGGATTTTTTTTTTTTATACTTAAACTGTCCTATGGGGTCAACAGTTTTCTGATAATGTGCAGTACCGGTATTACAGTTCTGCAAAAAGTATTAGGAACCTCTTTTTGGACTCTATATTGTAGTGTTTCAGTTTTGTGTCTTAAAATGTTTGTGCTGATTTTTAAAACTATGTCTTTTAAACTCATGTAATGATGTTAATGCTTTTGGCTCTTCTCTGGTATTAGAGTTTGTATTTTCACAAAGAATGCTTTGTAGCAGGCATTACAATTAATCTGTTTTGTACATAAATGTGCCAACAGCTTGATGGTGGCGTTTTTGAAATGTAGAACAAAGTGCTTGCAAAATGTAATAAACACACTTGTGTACTTTGTGTTCTTGTTAATTCATTGTGTAGTTTTCCTTTGCCTATATTGGACAGGTCACTGTAACCAGAAATGGAAGAAGCTTGTTTCTCCTACAGACCTTGCTATTGCACAGACTGCTTTAAATCTGTCTCCCAATCAGCATTTAGTGTCAGAAATCATACATCTTAAGACTAAGAGAGTAAAGTGTTTTAGTTCTAAGAGCAAAGTTTCATAGTCAAGGAAGTGCCAGGTAGCAGAAGCCATACTTGCTATATTTTTAACATATCAGTCAAAAGAAAAATTTGGAAATATTCCCATTACTACAGTGTCATTTGGAACAGCTCAGCAGAAACAGGTCTGACAGCAGTTTGAATATTGCTAAGGATACTGATTTGTGGATGGTACAGTAGCTAATACCTTGAAACCTCAGTAACAATACTACATTACTTACAAGCATGTAAAGTAATTTAAATGGTTAAGAGAGATCTATAGCTGTGCCAACTAACCTGATATCACTAAGGAAATTATTTAAAATACAGTTCCACAATGTGTTTTTTTCTCAGCCAGCTGTTATGGAGCTCTTTATGTGCTCTTGATGAGGACTTGTGTCAGGATGGCAGAAGCAGCACAAGCCAAAGGAATAGAGGAGCTTCCCACAGCACAGCACATCAGTCATAAGTGATTCACTTCAAAGTCTGAGCATATTTGGTTTATTCCAGAGACTTCTCTATTTGTTGACAGCCTAAGCTGATTTTTCCTGAATTAGGCTGCATGGATCTTGCCTTCTATAAATGCTTCTGTGCTTAATCTAAACTTGTGCCTATTGTGCTTTTAAGAAGCAAGAAAAACCTTGGAGGTTAATCTGTTTGGGGCAGGTTTTTGCTGGACAAAAGGTGGCAGTTAAACAAAAAATTTCCTTTTAAGAGGATTCCAGCCCTAGATACTCAATTTTGCATGTTCATCACACCTTATTATGCCCCATAAAAACTACTAATAGCATGTTACAAAACAGATTCAAAATTTGAGATAGACATCCTTCCCAGACCCTGTCTCCCACTCGGATCACCCCCTTTTCTTTTGCACAAGATTATTTTATCCCTCAGCAGCAGTGTTTCTGCTTTGAGCACAAGCAGATAAAACATTGAATCAGCGTGAGTTAGACAATGCACAGCAGTGCACAGCAGATGTGGGGCTCAGTGTTCACACCTTGGTAGAGAGAATGGCAATTTTTAAGCCAATACATCATGTAGTTAAAACAGGAGATTATACTGAAATTATATGCCTAGTTAATATTTCAAAATGGTTAATTATATTTTTTTCCCACAGGACCTAAAGTAATAGGATTTCAACTATAACTGGAAATATATATATAAATGAATTTAAAATTATATATGCAACTTTTAGTCCTATATTAATGCAATTATTTAAATTGTAATATGTATGCATTGATTTTAAGTACTTATTGAACATTACCATGATTGCAACTCACCTTCAGTTGATTTAGTAAATATTTTAAGACAGAATATATTTGTACTTTACTTCCTAAAATAGTCAAAGGCAACAGTTTATAGAGTCTTTTCCATCATCAAGATCCAGTGCATTTTTAAAATTTTCACTTTTGGAAGTATTTATGTAGTTGATTTTCTGAAGAGCACAGCTTAGTTTATAAAACATAGAGAATCAAACTATGTAAATTTCATCTCAATAGGAAAGGGGTTGTTTATACAAGCTCTCTCTTAAAAAATCCCAACATTTTATTTTCATTGGGTTGCACAGAAACCCCACATATACTGTTAAGCAGCACATCAATTTATGTCTCACATTTCAGCACTGCCTCCATTTTGGGTAGATATTAATTGGAAAGAACAAGTTCAAAGCATCCAGAGTCTTTACCAGCTCTTTCTGGCCCACACAAATTCTTCTAACTTGTATTTTCTACAAGGGAGGAACTGCAAAAGTTTCTGACTTTTGCGATTTTCAACTATAGTTTCTTGTTCTTTCAGGTGTCTGCAGAGGATCCCAACACACCACAGAGTTGCTTCTGTGTTTAACAGTTATTAGCAGTGATGGAGGCAGGTAAGTATTTCTGCTGGCACACCAACAGAGATGGTGACTGGTAGAGAAGTGGATCATCTTTGGCTTGCAGTAGTCTAAGCATCAGCCAAATTTGCAGCTATTCCGCAGGGAGAAATTTATCTAAAAAAACTGTTCTGCCCACAAGCTGCTGTGGACTCTTTCCTTCCCTGTGTAAAGTGGAGTTTGGTCAGATAAATGTGAGCCCCAGGTAAGATCATTTCAGTTGGTCTTTGATTTGGCACTCCTGAGCTTCCCACGTTTGAAAGGGGTGGTTGGGGGCAGGTGCATCTACTTTAGGCGTTATTAAAAAACAAAACAAAACTAAAATCCCAAGAGATTTGCATGAATATCCTATGGTTTTACATGTTGAGTTACTCAAGACAGAAATACTGTGTAGGCCAGAAAAAAATATTATCAGAGCTAGGTTTTTCCAAGCGTCTGAATATTTCTTCTTCTCAGTTGCCCAGAAAAATGATACTTAGCATGAATCACTTTCCTGTGGTTAATAGAGAATATTTTGGTCTCTGAGACTGTAAGTCTTGTATTTTATTAAATAGCTTTGGTCACATGTATTTCTTTGTAAGGATAAATATTAATTTTAGAACAAATCTCATGGGGAAACAAATTTATCCTCAACAAATTAACATCCCTGTTAAAGCATGCAAATCAATTCCTGGAATTTTACAATTCAGCTAGTTTAGTTGCATGTACAGTCACATTATGGAATAATAAACTAAATCACAGGGTTCAACACAGAGCAAAAGCGTCAGGTTCATCAGCTGCCTGGTTTGAACTGACTAAGCAGATGGAAACTTTTCCCAAGAAGGCAGTTTTGGATGCCTCATATTGGTGCCTTTTTCTGAAGTATGCAACATGTTAAGCACAGATACCTCATTAAGGTGTTTAATTCATATTTCTGCTTTCCTTTCATTATTTGCTTCTCCGTGACATTGCTGTTCCTTGTGCCCTGATTTGAATTGGAACTGAAGCAACATAGAACTGAGGAGGTGACATACCAATGCCACTGAGCAGTGATGTACCACATGCTTGGAAACAGGGATGAAAACAGTGAAAAAGGAAGGCAGAAAAAAAAGAAATATAAGATTTTCCTTTACTTGTAAGCCCCAGCTGCAAGGTAAAACCTGGTTTTGAGACCTGTGCCTCATTATATACAGGTATGCCTTGCAGGACTAGGGCTTTAGGAGGAGTGAGAGTTTCTAACAAAGGGTAAATGCTACTTGAAACATGGAGATTTTGGACAGTCTAAAGCCATGCTTCTCTTGAAAGGAGCAAATGGCCAAGAGAAACTTGTAAACCTTTAACTGTCACAGCAGGATCTCAGGATCTCTTCCCAGCATCGTGGTGGCAGAGCTGATGTGTTATATGTGCAACTGCATGGAGCTATGGAGTAGAGCTTGTATCACTTAAAGCAGTTCAGGGATGATGCAGAAGAGGACTTCTGCTGCAGTCATAGTCCTGGTCCCATTGCAGCAAGGTTGTTTTCACTAACACAAGGAAGAAAAGTAAGGATTTGAGAGTGATCAGTCTGGAAAATCTGATTTTTGCATGTGAGAGATGTGAAGTGTTTTTGCAATGTAATAATTAATGTTAAGTGCTTGCATTTTTCATATATTTTAAATATACACACATACATACAATACGTAATCCAATAAATTGATTTTTTAATGACTATCTGTGCTACAGAAATAATAGTGACAGCCTTAACAAAAAATAGTAAAGTCAGTGATTATGGGAAAATTTTCATCCAAGAAATGGCATTAATTTTACTCTACCACAGTTATCAGATACTTTGCAAATGGTAAAATCATATATGGAGATAATAGCAGCTTTGACTTCTGTTCATGAGCTCAGTCAGCTTGTTTTGCTTCCTGATAGTAGCAGGCTTCTGACCTTCAGAGTGGTTTTTTTTTCCCTACAGATCTTCCAGACATTCTGACAGAAAAGCCTAATTCTCAGCATTTAACACATGGAAATACATGCATGAGCAGATATTTTTCCCTGCCTTTCTTCAGCAAGCTCAATACTGTTCTTTCTCTCACTGCACAGCCTCCAGAGTGTATCCACAGGTGCTGTGCCTTCATGCTTGCTTTTCCCTAACCCTTTTCCCGGTGCTCCCTTCAAAATCACTGCCCCTGAGCAATTCACTGCTGGGCCTGGATTCCTCTTTCATCTCTGCCAGCCTGCTTTGCTCCAGCTGCAAGTGGCTGAGACTGGCATTAGGGTTAATCTCACCTGGCTCGGATCAAACGGGATGCTGAGCCCAGCCAAGCCCTGATGCCCCTTCATCCTGCTCCTCCTGGCATGTTCTCTGCCTCATTATCCAAATGGGAGGTACCCTGTGAGGAACTATGGAGAAGATGTTCATTAGGGAGACAAACCATAGCTCCTGAAAGAAATTACTATCTTTCATCAGTATTCCTAATGTAAAGGGAAAACCAGGAAGTGGGGAACTATTTATATGCATCATGTTCCTGTAAATCCTAGGCAAATTTCATTATGCAATACTTTTCAATTGATATTCAAGATTTATTGTTGTTCTTCTTTAAGATCAAACACAATCGTAAATAGCAATATTAGACAAAATAATATATATTATATAACATATATATTAGACAAAATAATTTCCTAAATTGGGAGGGGTGTTCATCTGTGACAAAGAAGCAGATGATGAAAAAGAATACCAAACCCATTAAGCTCACAAAAAAAATTTAAAAGTAATAATGTGAGTTCATACCATAATTTATGAGGTATAATTAAGTGAACTGTAGGAGGTGATAATCCTAAGGAACAATGTTGATTAAAAGAAGAGATTAAAAGGATGTCCTTTTTAAAGTACAAGACCAACTAACAGTACTCAGAAATGTTTTGGTAATTTGTGTATGACGCAAAATTTTTGCATTTTGCCAATTAATACATGGATCCATATATATATCCATATATCCATTGGTACTTAACTTTCTTAAATTATTATAGAAGGCCACACGCATTGAAGGAGCCATTGAACTGTGAAAGTCATCTCCTCTTACCAAAGGCTTTCCTGTGTGCCATGGGGAGCAGTAAGAGTTTCTTATCTGCATTAATCTCTTTAACTGGATTAAATTCTTGAGAACAAAATCCACTCAGTTCCTGGACTAGTACATGGGCCAGATCTGTCAAATAGGTATTTATGAACAGACATGCAGACAATTTGACTATGTTCCAGAAGATTAGAGTCGAACTCTGTGTCACAGGTATTCCCAGGAGGCTGAGAAGACTGCAGCTCTTTCTAGGGTCATAGTCCTTCTAACAGTTCCATGGTTTGTTTTCTTTAATCCAAATGGAAAGAAATAGACGAAAAAATTATAGAAAGTAGAATGGAAACGAATCTGTGTTTGAGCCAGCATTGTTTTGGCTACTGCTTGTGAGGTTTTGGGTTGATATTAGGCAGGGGCAACATAATCTAGTGCTACATTTCAATTTGATTAAAGTTTCAGAGATTATTTTTACTTTTTCTATGTTTTCATTTTGGCACTTGCAGTCCTTCATATACTTACAGGTGGCCTAACTTAATTTCTTCTATGTAGTATACAGAGAGAATTTTTCATTAACATTCAATTTGTTTGGGCTTGAAACATTTCATCATTTAAAAATTATTTTTGATTCTTTTTTAATACTTTTTTCCATATGAATTTTTGAAAACACAGTCATTTCAGCTCTATTTCTTTCCAGGAATTTGTTCAGACTGAGAATCTAAGTAAAGTAACTTAAAGTACTTATCCTTTCTTTTTGAATGTTGTAAATTTCAAAACTCCTTAAGCTCAAAGCAAATCCTTCTTCTAACAAAATAATTAAATTAAAAAAAAATAAAAGGAATCAAGTACAAGTGCTGTGGTCACTCTGAAATTGGATATTATACATATTTTTCTATCCTAAATTGCACGTCAAGATGTGCTACAAATAACTGCAAGCAATCTTCCTATGAAATTCCGGCATTCAAGTTTAGTTTTTGATGACCAGGCCCTCTGAGGGCATGATCACAACCCTTTAATACAATTTAAGTAAACATCAGTGAAAATCCTGAAGGAGGAAGCTTTTTTTTTTGGTGCCTGTATGACAGAGCTGAGTGTTCTATCATAGACACAATTGTGGATAAATTGAAAGCAAGCTAATTTTCTTGCTTATTCCTCATTAAATATGATGAATCTTTACATCTTTCCATTAAATATGTGGTATCTTTATATAAGAACACCACCATTACCACCATCCCCCAAAACACAACACAAAGAGATTATTCACGTAAGGTATTATTTTGTAGCTTTTAACGACGGTGAGGAAAATGGTTAAAGGGGATGACGACATGGTCGATCTGACACTGATAGGCTTAGAGTACTGACATCTGGCGGTAAAGCTATGTAAAACAGAAGAATGTGCTTAATAAGTCCATTTGAGACGGTCTGATTTTAAATAACAGCTTTCATAAGACCAATCTAGTTCTTTTCTACTTCTGTATTTTAGAAATTATTCTGTAGCATAGCTTAAAAGCATTCAAACACTCTGTCTTTGTATATATCTACATATATATAGAAATATATGTAGAAATAGATTCAGCCCTTAAATATCAGTCACAATTGGGAGTGAATTAACAGGAAGTGAATAACTAAAGAATTTCAGTGGGGAACCTGACTTTTTGGCATTGCTCATTATTCTGAAGGAATTGTTTGATTCTTTAGCAAGGTTTTCCACCTACTTTAGAAATGGCATTTGTACATAATTATCATTGCAAGATAGGACTGTGAATCACCACACCGTCACCCCACACTTCAAATGACACTTGTAGTACATCAATTTGTGTTGCATATTTCAGGTAAAATTTATAAATATGCTATTTATGATGCTGACTTACCTTACCTGGTGGGAAAACAGGGATGCTAGCCTTTTAGAAATACTTGTCACTTTCTAGAATCAATATTATTAATATAGCTATTGCTTTTAATTAAAGATTAATTAATCTTTAATTTTTAATTAAACTACTGAGTGGTAAAATTAAGTAGTGACTGCTTCCAGTTATATCTAAGCCTTGTTTGGCATCCAAGTGACAAGCACAGTTCTAAATTCCTGTGGAGCAGAGCCGTGCTTGGTTCAACCATGGGATCATGGGCCCACTCAGCCTGGTGATGTTTGTGGTCAGTGGCATTACCTCTGTAGACGTGGAAGTTGCATCTCATGCTGCCTTATGTCTAGTTACCCAAGCAGCTGTTCAAAAACAGATTTACCGTTATCACTAAAGCTTAAAATGTAGAGGGGGATAGACCAGATCATATTTATGGTAATTTTAGGGGCCTTGGGATATCGCTCCTGGTCTTCACCTACCACGCCAGAAGGAGTGTCAAACATGACATCTCACACCTGCTGGCCCTGTCAAGGGTATCAACACCCTGAAAAATGCAAAATGCCACCAAGTTACTACAATTAGGTGAGTCTTATGCGACTAAATCTCCAGTGTTTTGGCTGGGGCTTCTCAGCATGGGATAGACATCAGAGCCAGCCTCGTGCTGCTGTCTCTGGCTCAACCCCCCAGTCTTGCTCCTTGGCAAGAAGACAATACAGACAAATCCACCTGTGGATCTTTCCTATCCCAGCTGGAGGAAGAGGTACATACATCACATGTGTAGCTCTTCTCTTGATACAGCATTTCCTCTTAATATATAATTAATATATATATATGATTTAATAAGGAAAATGGGTAGGACTAGGGAAGAGGGTGAACCTTGCCACTTCACTTTCTGGTGCCTTCCTAAAGGTGACAAAATAGAAAATATTTATTGAAAAATACTAATTCAATTCAGATATGGTGTAGTTTTGTTTTGTGCTGCTTTTTTTGTTTTTTGTTTTTCCAAGTGTAGGAAACCCTTTCAGGAATGAAGTCATTATCAAAACAAGATTCTAGAAGAGGACCAAAACCCAAAAATGAAATATTTTAACTAAATATGGAACTTTCACAGTTATTTCTTAATTCAGTTTAGCAACATATAGTCCCTTCCCTGGAAGAAAATTCCAAGCTAAATAGTGTTCTTGTTAAATTTGTTCTTGATATATTTGAGAATGGGAAATGTGCCTTGCCCACTGCTTAATTTTAGGAGATGCTTAAGTTTACTTGCATATAGACCTCATCTGGATGACAATAGCTGGCATAAATACACATTGTTTTCTTGTTTGATTGAACTAGTTATTAAGATTCATTGGAGAGCTTCCTCAAAAAAACTTTTCTCCCCCAAAAGAAGAACCTGCTTGTATATAAATATGTATTTATCACTTCTTTTTCTCTTAAAAGGAATTCATTAGGATTAACCGACTGCACAATCTCTAAATCCAGAAAAAGGCACCAGAATAAGTGACTAGGCAAATTCAAAGACAGAATATCTGTAATAAAATTTCTGACTCAAGCAGAAACATTGGCAGTGTTTAAAAGCATGCAACCTGTCTTTGCTGTTCCCTCTCTCATCTGACAAATGTGTGAAATATCTGACAAAAACTGACTTTGCTGTTCCCTCTCTCATCTGACAAATGTGTGAAATATCCTCCTGCATGTATCTCATTATTTCTGCAGTATCTGCAGTCTGGAAAGAGTCCTGGAACTTGGCTTCTGACACTAAACACAGGAAAAAGAACTGCCAGCATGTTGTCTTACAATACACTTATTTGATTTCGGTGCACTTATTTTATTTGGTGCTCTACATTTTCATATCACTGATATTCACATATCAGTACTTGTGCTTGTGGTGACAGTGTTTTTCCTTAACTGCCACACAACCAAGTGTGGTATCATCCTGGTAGTCGGTGTGTGCCTCCCAGAGCCAGTGCTGAGAGAGGAGAGCAAACTGTTCCAGTGAGCTGGTGCAGGCAATGGAATGGATGGACATGCAAAGCAATTGGTGGAGAAATGGACAAATGGGTATTGCTAATAGGGCAGAGAGGATGTGATAAAAGAAATGACATATTGGTGACAGAGTAACAGCAGAAAAGGGGGTGACTCAGAGCATGAAGCCATGTAGCAGGGAGCCCCGAAAGTAGAAACAGCTGGGATGGGTCACACCTTAAGCACTGGACAGGATGGAAAAACCACTGAGGCATGGAGATAATTTTCAATCTGATATGAGACTACAGCAGAGATCTGAATGAGCAAGAAAGAATTTGAAAAAAACAACACTCACATATGCATAATGGCAGGAGAGAAATAAGTCAATTTAGCAGTCTTTGGAGGTCATGGACATGTGTCCAGAGAGAAAGTAGTTCTGCACAGCTTACAAACTCAGCAGGACTTTGAAATAATAATAAAAAAGAATAAGAAATAAAAAAAATGCAGCTGGTAAGAGACATATATATAGAATACCTCTTGACAGTCAGACATCTAAAAACATCTACAATAAGGCTGAAATACAGAGTGAAAAGAAAGATGAAAGATCTTCCTCGGTAAGTACATAACTTTGCAGTGACTCAGTCACTAAGACTGAGCAAGAAGATCCCATGAGACCAGAGAAGAGAATGAAAAAAAGGTAGATGTTCTGAATTTATTTGGGACGTCAAAATTATAGCAAGAAGCAAAAAGATTTCAAATATCTGATGGGACTTCTCTGGCATGTTTTTGTAAAGTTGTGTAAAGTATTGAAAATGTATATAGCATACATAGCAGAAAAGAAAATAACAAATCTCAAAGATAATTTCTGTTCATAAAAATGTTAATTTCCTGACATATTTTATACTGCTGTTTGCCCTGTCTTTGGTAGTTTGCTTCCCTACTCCACAGATTTGGATATGGAATATTATGACTGAGGCTTCATGTTTCCTAAAAATTCCTAATGTATCTCTAAACACCACTAAGAGATCTCAAAATCATGATTTGGCTGCCACCACCTACTTAGGACTATTTATGGGTTTCCGTATTAGCAGGATAAAAATAGCAATTGAAAAGATAAACTTAAAAAAGAAAATGAAATGAAGAAGAGTAGGAATGTTTGCTTTTATGTACAGAGTATATTATTCTGTCATATTTCTAGAGTGATATACCCTTAAAGGAAAAAAAAGTTTTCTGCACTGCTGTAAAACCAGAAGGAAAAAAATGGTCTCCCAGGAAGCAGACATATCTCCAGTTATCAGCAAGAACTAATGCAATATGAAACATCCTCAATCCAACTTTAGACTTTCCGGATATGGTGTGAAAGACAAGACAATAGGAATACGGAAAAATGGGCAGGCCATAGGCCATCAAGTGCAGGCACAAGAAGCAAAGCTTGCCAAAATGAATCCCCTCTGAAGGCCAAAAGAGAAAAGCGGGAATTAGAAACACGCTAGAATGGAGATACCATCAAAGGAATTGCAATTGGAGGAGAAAAAAAAAATTTGGGAAATTTGGGCAATTTAGTGACCATATAAAAATGGACTGGGATTATTTCAGAACAGTGCAGAAAATCAAAACATGCCAAAACTAAGCTCACAGATGTTGCAAAAGCAAGGGAAAAAGTCAAGGAGGACAAAATAACTTTGAAGAGAAGATATAAGAGACATGCCATGGATACATAAAAAAATAAAAATAAAAAGAAAGAAATCTTACCCATATGCTATGTAGTGCGGGCACATGCAGCAAAGCTTGCCAAAAATGATCCCCGCTGAAGGCCAAAAGAGAAAAGAAGGACTTAGAAGCATGCTGGAATGGAGAGACCATCAAAGGAATTGCAATTGGAGGAGAAAAAAAAAAATTTGGGAAATTTGGGCAATTTAGTGACCATATGAAAATGCACCGGGATTATATCAGAACAGTGCAAAAAACCAAAACATGCCAAAACTAAACTCAGACACGTAGCAAATGCAGAGGAAAATGTCAAGAAGGACAAAATAACTTTGAAGAGAAGATATAAGAGACATGCCATGGATATATAAAAAATTAGAAAAAAAAAAATTAAGAAATCTTTCCCATACGATATGTAGTGCAGGCACATGCAGCAAAGCTTGCCAAAAATGATCCCCGCTGAAGGCCAAAAGAGAAAAGAAGGACTTAGAAACACGCTGGAATGGAGAGACCATCAAAGGAATTGCAATTGGAGGAGAAAAAAAAAAATTTGGGAAATTTGGGCAATTTCGCGACCATATGAAAATGGACCGGGATTATTTCAGAACAGTGCAAAAAACCAAAACATGCCAAAAGAATGCTCACAGACGAAGCAAAAGCAGAGGAAAATGTCAAGGAGGAAGAAAAATCTTGGTGGGGAAGATATATGAGACATGCCATGGATACATAAAAAAATAAAAAAAAAAAAAGAAAGGCATCTTTCCCATACGCTATTAAGTGCAGTCACATGCAGCAAAGCTTGCCAAAAATGATCCCCGCTGAAGGCCAAAAGAGAAAAGAAGGACTTAGAAACACGCTGGAATGGAGATACCATCAAAGGAATTGCAATTGGAGGAGAAAAAAAAAAATTTGGGAAATTTGGGCAATTTCGCGACCATATGAAAATGGATCGGGATTATTTCAGAACAGTGCCAAAAACCAAAACATGCCAAAAGAAAGCTCACAGACGTAGCAAAAGCAGAGGAAAATGTCAAGGAGGAAGAAAAATCTTGGTGGGGAAGATATAAGAGACATGGCGTGGATGCTTAAGAAAAATAATAAAAAAAAAGAAAAAAAACTTTCCCAAAGTCATAACCATCAAAAGGCATGGCATGTCATCCAGAGCAGGGACATGCACCAATGATTCCTCTAGTAGTCCCCATTAAAATCGCAAGATTCCGTTTCCCTTCCCGAAAGGAAATGAAATTTCCTTTCGGGAAGGGAAACGGAATCTTGCGAACCTGAAAAGAAAGGCTTACAAACACTCTGGAAAGGAGATAGGAACAAATGAAAAAAACCTGAAAAACACCCCAAAAAAACCTGAAAATGGGGTGTTTTAGTGTCTGCAAGAAATGACCCGTGAGGCAATCAGCTGCATTGCAAAGGACCAAAACATGCCAAAACAAAGCTCACAGATGTTGCAAAAGCAAGGGAAAAAAGTCAAGGAGGATGACAGAACTCGGAGGAGAAGATATAAGAGACATGGCATGGTTGCTGAAAATAAATTTAAAAAAAATTAAGAAATCCTTCCCATACGCTATTAAGTGCAGGCACATGCAGCAAAGCTTGCCAAAAATGATCCCCGCTGAAGGCCAAAAGAGAAAAGAAGGACTTAGAAACACGCTGGAATGGAGATACCATCAAAGGAATTTGAAGTGGAGGAGAAAAAAAAAAAATTTGGGAAATTTGGGCAATTTCGCGACCATATGAAAATGGACCGGGATTATTTCAGAACAGTGCAAAAAACCAAAACATGCCAAAAGAAAGCTCACAGACGGAGCAAATGCAGAGGAAAATGTCAAGGAGGAAGAAAAATCTTGGTGGGGAAGATATATGAGACATGCCATGGATACATAAAAAAATAAAAAAAAAAAAAGAAAGGCATCTTTCCCATACGCTATTAAGTGCAGTCACATGCAGCAAAGCTTGCCAAAAATGATCCCCGCTGAAGGCCAAAAGAGAAAAGAAGGACTTAGAAACACGCTGGAATGGAGATACCATCAAAGGAATTGCAATTGGAGGAGAAAAAAAAAAAATTTGGGAAATTTGGGCAATTTAGTGACCATATGAAAATGGACCGGGAGCATATCAGAACAGTGCAAAAAACCAAAACATGCCAAAAGAAAGCTCACAGACGTAGCAAAAGCAGAGGAAAATGTCAAGGAGGAAGAAAAATCTTGGTGGGGAAGATATATGAGACATGGCGTGGATGCTTAAGAAAAATAATAAAAAAAACAGAAAAAAAACTTTCCCAAAGTCATAACCATCAAAAGGCATGGCATGTCATCCAGAGCAGGGACATGCACCAATGATTCCTCTAGTAGTCCCCATTAAAATCGCAAGATTCCGTTTCCCTTCCCGAAAGGAAATTTCATTTCCTTTCGGGAAGGGAAACGGAATCTTGCGAACCTGAAAAGAAAGGCTTACAAACACTCTGGAAAGGAGATAGGAACAAATGAAAAAAACCTGAAAAACACCCCAAAAAAACCTGAAAATGGGGTGTTTTAGTGTCTGCAAGAAATGACCCGTGAGGCAATCAGCTGCATTGCAAAGGACCAAAACATGCCAAAACAAAGCTCACAGATGTTGCAAAAGCAAGGGAAAAAAGTCAAGGAGGATGACAGAACTCGGAGGAGAAGATATAAGAGACATGGCATGGTTGCTGAAAATAAATTTAAAAAAAATTAAGAAATCCTTCCCATACGCTATTAAGTGCAGGCACATGCAGCAAAGCTTGCCAAAAATGATCCCCGCTGAAGGCCAAAAGAGAAAAGAAGGACTTAGAAACACGCTGGAATGGAGATACCATCAAAGGAATTTGAAGTGGAGGAGAAAAAAAAAAAATTTGGGAAATTTGGGCAATTTCGCGACCATATGAAAATGGACCGGGATTATTTCAGAACAGTGCAAAAAACCAAAACATGCCAAAAGAAAGCTCACAGACGGAGCAAAAGCAGAGGAAAATGTCAAGGAGGAAGAAAAATCTTGGTGGGGAAGATATAAGAGACATGCCATGGATACATAAAAAAATAAAAAAAAAAAAAGAAAGGCATCTTTCCCATACGCTATTAAGTGCAGTCACATGCAGCAAAGCTTGCCAAAAATGATCCCCGCTGAAGGCCAAAAGAGAAAAGAAGGACTTAGAAACACGCTGGAATGGGGATACCATCAAAGGAATTGCAATTGGAGGAGAAAAAAAGAAAATTTGGGAAATTTGGGCAATTTCGCGACCATATGAAAATGGATCGGGATTATTTCAGAACAGTGCCAAAAACCAAAACATGCCAAAAGAAAGCTCACAGACGTAGCAAAAGCAGAGGAAAATGTCAAGGAGGAAGAAAAATCTTGGTGGGGAAGATATATGAGACATGGCGTAGATGCTTAAGAAAAATAATAAAAAAAAAGAAAAAAAACTTTCCCAAAGTCATAACCATCAAAAGGCATGGCATGTCATCCAGAGCAGGGACATGCACCAATGATTCCTCTAGTAGTCCCCATTAAAATCACAAGATTCCGTTTCCCTTCCCGAAAGGAAATGAAATTTCCTTTCGGGAAGGGAAACGGAATCTTGCGAACCTGAAAAGAAAGGCTTACAAACACTCTGGAAAGGAGATAGGAACAAATGAAAAAAACCTGAAAAACACCCCAAAAAAACCTGAAAATGGGGTGTTTTAGTGTCTGCAAGAAATGACCCGTGAGGCAATCAGCTGCATTGCAAAGGACCAAAACATGCCAAAACAAAGCTCACAGATGTTGCAAAAGCAAGGGAAAAAGTCAAGGAGGATGACAGAACTCGGAGGAGAAGATATAAGAGACATGGCATGGTTGCTGAAAATAAATTTAAAAAAAATTAAGAAATCCTTCCCATACGCTATTAAGTGCAGGCACATGCAGCAAAGCTTGCCAAAAATGATCCCCGCTGAAGGCCAAAAGAGAAAAGAAGGACTTAGAAACACGCTGGAATGGAGATACCATCAAAGGAATTGCAATTGGAGGAGAAAAAAAAAAAATTTGGGAAATTTGGGCAATTTAGTGACCATATGAAAATGCACCGGGATTATATCAGAACAGTGCAAAAAACCAAAACATGCCAAAACTAAACTCAGACACGTAGCAAATGCAGAGGAAAATGTCAAGAAGGACAAAATAACTTTGAAGAGAAGATATAAGAGACATGCCATGGATATATAAAAAATTAGAAAAAAAAAAATTAAGAAATCTTTCCCATACGATATGTAGTGCAGGCACATGCAGCAAAGCTTGCCAAAAATGATCCCCGCTGAAGGCCAAAAGAGAAAAGAAGGACTTAGAAACACGCTGGAATGGAGATACCATCAAAGGAATTGCAATTGGAGGAGAAAAAAAAAAAATTTGGGAAATTTGGGCAATTTCGCGACCATATGAAAATGGATCGGGAGTATATATGAGAACAGTGCAAAAAACCAAAACATGCCAAAAGAAAGCTCACAGACGTAGCAAAAGCAGAGGAAAATGTCAAGGAGGAAGAAAAATCTTGGTGGGGAAGATATATGAGACATGGCGTAGATGATTAAGAAAAATAATAAAAAAAACAGAAAAAAAACTTTCCCAAAGTCATAACCATCAAAAGGCATGGCATGTCATCCAGAGCAGGGACATGCACCAATGATTCCTCTAGTAGTCCCCATTAAAATCGCAAGATTCCGTTTCCCTTCCCGAAAGGAAATGAAATTTCCTTTCGGGAAGGGAAACGGAATCTTGCGAACCTGAAAAGAAAGGCTTACAAACACTCTGGAAAGGAGATAGGAACAAATGAAAAAAACCTGAAAAACACCCCAAAAAAACCTGAAAATGGGGTGTTTTAGTGTCTGCAAGAAATGACCCGTGAGGCAATCAGCTGCATTGCAAAGGACCAAAACATGCCAAAACAAAGCTCACAGATGTTGCAAAAGCAAGGGAAAAAAGTCAAGGAGGATGACAGAACTCGGAGGAGAAGATATAAGAGACATGGCATGGTTGCTGAAAATAAATTTAAAAAAAATTAAGAAATCCTTCCCATACGCTATTAAGTGCAGGCACATGCAGCAAAGCTTGCCAAAAATGATCCCTGCTGAAGGCCAAAAGAGAAAAGAAGGACTTAGAAACACGCTGGAATGGAGATACCATCAAAGGAATTTGAAGTGGAGGAGAAAAAAAAAAAATTTGGGAAATTTGGGCAATTTCACGACCATATGAAAATGGACCGGGATTATATCAGAACAGTGCAAAAAACCAAAACGTGCCAAAAGAAAGCTCACAGACGGAGCAAATGCAGAGGAAAATGTCAAGGAGGAAGAAAAATCTTGGTGGGGAAGATATATGAGACATGGCGTAGATGATTAAGAAAAATAATAAAAAAAAAGAAAAAAAACTTTCCCAAAGTCATAACCATCAAAAGGCATGGCATGTCATCCAGAGCAGGGACATGCACCAATGATTCCTCTAGTAGTCCCCATTAAAATCGCAAGATTCCGTTTCCCTTCCCGAAAGGAAATGAAATTTCCTTTCGGGAAGGGAAACGGAATCTTGCGAACCTGAAAAGAAAGGCTTACAAACACTCTGGAAAGGAGATAGGAACAAATGAAAAAAACCTGAAAAACACCCCAAAAAAACCTGAAAATGGGGTGTTTTAGTGTCTGCAAGAAATGACCCGTGAGGCAATCAGCTGCATTGCAAAGGACCAAAACATGCCAAAACAAAGCTCACAGATGTTGCAAAAGCAAGGGAAAAAGTCAAGGAGGATGACAGAACTCGGAGGAGAAGATATAAGAGACATGGCATGGTTGCTGAAAATAAATTTAAAAAAAATTAAGAAATCCTTCCCATACGCTATTAAGTGCAGGCACATGCAGCAAAGCTTGCCAAAAATGATCCCCGCTGAAGGCCAAAAGAGAAAAGAAGGACTTAGAAACACGCTGGAATGGAGAGACCATCAAAGGAATTGCAATTGGAGGAGAAAAAAAAAAATTTGGGAAATTTGGGCAATTTAGTGACCATATGAAAATGCACCGGGATTATATCAGAACAGTGCAAAAAACCAAAACATGCCAAAACTAAACTCAGACACGTAGCAAATGCCGAGGAAAATGTCAAGAAGGACAAAATAACTTTGAAGAGAAGATATAAGAGACATGCCATGGATATATAAAAAATTAGAAAAAAAAAAATTAAGAAATCTTTCCCATACGATATGTAGTGCAGGCACATGCAGCAAAGCTTGCCAAAAATGATCCCCGCTGAAGGCCAAAAGAGAAAAGAAGGACTTAGAAACACGCTGGAATGGAGATACCATCAAAGGAATTGCAATTGGAGGAGAAAAAAAAAAATTTGGGAAATTTGGGCAATTTCGCGACCATATGAAAATGGATCAGGATTATTTCAGAACAGTGCCAAAAACCAAAACATGCCAAAAGAAAGCTCACAGACGTAGCAAAAGCAGAGGAAAATGTCAAGGAGGAAGAAAAATCTTGGTGGGGAAGATATAAGAGACATGGCGTGGATGCTTAAGAAAAATAATAAAAAAAAAGAAAAAAAACTTTCCCAAAGTCATAACCATCAAAAGGCATGGCATGTCATCCAGAGCAGGGACATGCACCAATGATTCCTCTAGTAGTCCCCATTAAAATCGCAAGATTCCGTTTCCCTTCCCGAAAGGAAATGAAATTTCCTTTCGGGAAGGGAAACGGAATCTTGCGAACCTGAAAAGAAAGGCTTACAAACACTCTGGAAAGGAGATAGGAACAAATGAAAAAAACCTGAAAAACACCCCAAAAAAACCTGAAAATGGGGTGTTTTAGTGTCTGCAAGAAATGACCCGTGAGGCAATCAGCTGCATTGCAAAGGACCAAAACATGCCAAAACAAAGCTCACAGATGTTGCAAAAGCAAGGGAAAAAGTCAAGGAGGATGACAGAACTCGGAGGAGAAGATATAAGAGACATGGCATGGTTGCTGAAAATAAATTTAAAAAAAATTAAGAAATCCTTCCCATACGCTATTAAGTGCAGGCACATGCAGCAAAGCTTGCCAAAAATGATCCCCGCTGAAGGCCAAAAGAGAAAAGAAGGACTTAGAAACACGCTGGAATGGAGATACCATCAAAGGAATTTGAAGTGGAGGAGAAAAAAAAAAAATTTGGGAAATTTGGGCAATTTAGCGACCATATGAAAATGGATCGGGAGTATATATGAGAACAGTGCAAAAAACCAAAACATGCCAAAAGAAAGCTCACAGACGGAGCAAATGCAGAGGAAAATGTCAAGGAGGAAGAAAAATCTTGGTGGAGAAGATATATGAGACATGCCATGGATACATAAAAAAATAAAAAAAAAAAAAAGAAAGGCATCTTTCCCATACGCTATTAAGTGCAGTCACATGCAGCAAAGCTTGCCAAAAATGATCCCCGCTGAAGGCCAAAAGAGAAAAGAAGGACTTAGAAACACGCTGGAATGGAGATACCATCAAAGGAATTGCAATTGGAGGAGAAAAAAAAAAATTGGGGAAATTTGGGCAATTTAGTGACCATATGAAAATGGACCGGGAGCATATCAGAACAGTGCAAAAAACCAAAACATGCCAAAAGAAAGATCACAGACGGAGCAAAAGCAGAGGAAAATGTCAAGGAGGAAGAAAAATCTTGGTGGGGAAGATATATGAGACATGCCATGGATACATAAAAAAATAAAAAAAAAAAAAAGAAAGGCATCTTTCCCATACGCTATTAAGTGCAGTCACATGCAGCAAAGCTTGCCAAAAATGATCCCCGCTGAAGGCCAAAAGAGAAAAGAAGGACTTAGAAACACGCTGGAATGGAGATACCATCAAAGGAATTGCAATTGGAGGAGAAAAAAAAAAAATTTGGGAAATTTGGGCAATTTAGTGACCATATGAAAATGGACCGGGAGCATATCAGAACAGTGCAAAAAACCAAAACATGCCAAAAGAAAGCTCACAGACGTAGCAAAAGCAGAGGAAAATGTCAAGGAGGAAGAAAAATCTTGGTGGGGAAGATATATGAGACATGGCGTAGATGATTAAGAAAAATAATAAAAAAAACAGAAAAAAAACTTTCCCAAAGTCATAACCATCAAAAGGCATGGCATGTCATCCAGAGCAGGGACATGCACCAATGATTCCTCTAGTAGTCCCCATTAAAATCGCAAGATTCCGTTTCCCTTCCCGAAAGGAAATTTCATTTCCTTTCGGGAAGGGAAACGGAATCTTGCGAACCTGAAAAGAAAGGCTTACAAACACTCTGGAAAGGAGATAGGAACAAATGAAAAAAACCTGAAAAACACCCCAAAAAAACCTGAAAATGGGGTGTTTTAGTGTCTGCAAGAAATGACCCGTGAGGCAATCAGCTGCATTGCAAAGGACCAAAACATGCCAAAACAAAGCTCACAGATGTTGCAAAAGCAAGGGAAAAAAGTCAAGGAGGATGACAGAACTCGGAGGAGAAGATATAAGAGACATGGCATGGTTGCTGAAAATAAATTTAAAAAAAATTAAGAAATCCTTCCCATACGCTATTAAGTGCAGGCACATGCAGCAAAGCTTGCCAAAAATGATCCCCGCTGAAGGCCAAAAGAGAAAAGAAGGACTTAGAAACACGCTGGAATGGAGATACCATCAAAGGAATTTGAAGTGGAGGAGAAAAAAAAAAAATTTGGGAAATTTGGGCAATTTCGCGACCATATGAAAATGGACCGGGATTATTTCAGAACAGTGCAAAAAACCAAAACATGCCAAAAGAAAGCTCACAGACGGAGCAAAAGCAGAGGAAAATGTCAAGGAGGAAGAAAAATCTTGGTGGGGAAGATATAAGAGACATGCCATGGATACATAAAAAAATAAAAAAAAAAAAAGAAAGGCATCTTTCCCATACGCTATTAAGTGCAGTCACATGCAGCAAAGCTTGCCAAAAATGATCCCCGCTGAAGGCCAAAAGAGAAAAGAAGGACTTAGAAACACGCTGGAATGGAGATACCATCAAAGGAATTGCAATTGGAGGAGAAAAAAAAAAAATTGGGGAAATTTGGGCAATTTAGTGACCATATGAAAATGGACCGGGAGCATATCAGAACAGTGGAAAAAACCAAAACATGCCAAAAGAAAGCTCACAGACGTAGCAAAAGCAGAGGAAAATGTCAAGGAGGAAGAAAAATCTTGGTGGGGAAGATATATGAGACATGGCGTAGATGATTAAGAAAAATAATAAAAAGAAAGAAAAAAACTTTCCCAAAGTCATAACCATCAAAAGGCATGGCATGTCATCCAGAGCAGGGACATGCACCAATGATTCCTCTAGTAGTCCCCATTAAAATCGCAAGATTCCGTTTCCCTTCCCGAAAGGAAATGAAATTTCCTTTCGGGAAGGGAAACGGAATCTTGCGAACCTGAAAAGAAAGGCTTACAAACACTCTGGAAAGGAGATAGGAACAAATGAAAAAAACCTGAAAAACACCCCAAAAAAACCTGAAAATGGGGTGTTTTAGTGTCTGCAAGAAATGACCCGTGAGGCAATCAGCTGCATTGCAAAGGACAAAAACATGCCAAAAAAAAGCTCACAGATGTTGCAAAAGCAAGGGAAAAAGTCAAGGAGGATGACAGAACTCGGAGGAGAAGATATAGGAGACATGGCATGGTTGCTGAAAATAAATAAAAAAAAAATAAAGAAATCCTTCCCATACGCTATTAAGTGCAGGCACATGCAGCAAAGCTTGCCAAAAATGATCCCCGCTGAAGGCCAAAAGAGAAAAGAAGGACTTAGAAACACGCTGGAATGGAGAGACCATCAAAGGAATTGCAATTGGAGGAGAAAAAAAAAAAATTTGGGAAATTTGGGCAATTTCGCGACCATATGAAAATGGATTGGGATTATTTCAGAACAGTGCAAAAAACCAAAACATGCCAAAAGAAAGCTCACAGACGTAGCAAAAGCAGCGGAAAATGTCAAGGAGGAAGAAAAATCTTGGTGGGGAAGATATATGAGACATGCCATGGATACAGAAAAAAAAAAAAAAAAAAAAGAAAGGAATCTTTCCCATTCGCTATTAAGTGCAGTCACATGCAGCAAAGCTTGCCAAAAATGATCCCCGCTGAAGGCCAAAAGAGAAAAGAAGGACTTAGAAACACGCTGGAATGGAGATACCATCAAAGGAATTGCAATTGGAGGAGAAAAAAAAAAATTGGGGAAATTTGGGCAATTTAGTGACCATATGAAAATGGACCGGGAGCATATCAGAACAGTGCAAAAAACCAAAACATGCCAAAAGAAAGATCACAGACGGAGCAAAAGCAGAGGAAAATGTCAAGGAGGAAGAAAAATCTTGGTGGGGAAGATATATGAGACATGCCATGGATACATAAAAAAATAAAAAAAAAAAAAAGAAAGGCATCTTTCCCATACGCTATTAAGTGCAGTCACATGCAGCAAAGCTTGCCAAAAATGATCCCCGCTGAAGGCCAAAAGAGAAAAGAAGGACTTAGAAACACGCTGGAATGGAGATACCATCAAAGGAATTGCAATTGGAGGAGAAAAAAAAAAAATTTGGGAAATTTGGGCAATTTAGTGACCATATGAAAATGGACCGGGAGCATATCAGAACAGTGCAAAAAACCAAAACATGCCAAAAGAAAGCTCACAGACGTAGCAAAAGCAGAGGAAAATGTCAAGGAGGAAGAAAAATCTTGGTGGGGAAGATATATGAGACATGGCGTAGATGATTAAGAAAAATAATTAAA
The DNA here is from genome assembly GCF_051311805.1 of Agelaius phoeniceus. Taxonomy (NCBI): domain Eukaryota; kingdom Metazoa; phylum Chordata; class Aves; order Passeriformes; family Icteridae; genus Agelaius; species Agelaius phoeniceus. Next base: position 39,010,220 of record NC_135268.1, on the reverse strand, counting down.
AAAACAGAAAAAAAACTTTCCCAAAGTCATAACCATCAAAAGGCATGGCATGTCATCCAGAGCAGGGACATGCACCAATGATTCCTCTAGTAGTCCCCATTAAAATCGCAAGATTCCGTTTCCCTTCCCGAAAGGAAATGAAATTTCCTTTCGGGAAGGGAAACGGAATCTTGCGAACCTGAAAAGAAAGGCTTACAAACACTCTGGAAAGGAGATAGGAACAAATGAAAAAAACCTGAAAAACACCCCAAAAAAACCTGAAAATGGGGTGTTTTAGTGTCTGCAAGAAATGACCCGTGAGGCAATCAGCTGCATTGCAAAGGACCAAAACATGCCAAAACAAAGCTCACAGATGTTGCAAAAGCAAGGGAAAAAAGTCAAGGAGGATGACAGAACTCGGAGGAGAAGATATAAGAGACATGGCATGGTTGCTGAAAATAAATTTAAAAAAAATTAAGAAATCCTTCCCATACGCTATTAAGTGCAGGCACATGCAGCAAAGCTTGCCAAAAATGATCCCCGCTGAAGGCCAAAAGAGAAAAGAAGGACTTAGAAACACGCTGGAATGGAGATACCATCAAAGGAATTTGAAGTGGAGGAGAAAAAAAAAAAATTTGGGAAATTTGGGCAATTTCGCGACCATATGAAAATGGACCGGGATTATTTCAGAACAGTGCAAAAAACCAAAACATGCCAAAAGAAAGCTCACAGACGGAGCAAAAGCAGAGGAAAATGTCAAGGAGGAAGAAAAATCTTGGTGGGGAAGATATATGAGACATGCCATGGATACATAAAAAAATAAAAAAAAAAAAAGAAAGGCATCTTTCCCATACGCTATTAAGTGCAGTCACATGCAGCAAAGCTTGCCAAAAATGATCCCCGCTGAAGGCCAAAAGAGAAAAGAAGGACTTAGAAACACGCTGGAATGGGGATACCATCAAAGGAATTGCAATTGGAGGAGAAAAAAAGAAAATTTGGGAAATTTGGGCAATTTCGCGACCATATGAAAATGGATCGGGATTATTTCAGAACAGTGCCAAAAACCAAAACATGCCAAAAGAAAGCTCACAGACGTAGCAAAAGCAGAGGAAAATGTCAAGGAGGAAGAAAAATCTTGGTGGGGAAGATATATGAGACATGGCGTAGATGCTTAAGAAAAATAATAAAAAAAAAGAAAAAAAACTTTCCCAAAGTCATAACCATCAAAAGGCATGGCATGTCATCCAGAGCAGGGACATGCACCAATGATTCCTCTAGTAGTCCCCATTAAAATCACAAGATTCCGTTTCCCTTCCCGAAAGGAAATGAAATTTCCTTTCGGGAAGGGAAACGGAATCTTGCGAACCTGAAAAGAAAGGCTTACAAACACTCTGGAAAGGAGATAGGAACAAATGAAAAAAACCTGAAAAACACCCCAAAAAAACCTGAAAATGGGGTGTTTTAGTGTCTGCAAGAAATGACCCGTGAGGCAATCAGCTGCATTGCAAAGGACCAAAACATGCCAAAACAAAGCTCACAGATGTTGCAAAAGCAAGGGAAAAAGTCAAGGAGGATGACAGAACTCGGAGGAGAAGATATAAGAGACATGGCATGGTTGCTGAAAATAAATTTAAAAAAAATTAAGAAATCCTTCCCATACGCTATTAAGTGCAGGCACATGCAGCAAAGCTTGCCAAAAATGATCCCCGCTGAAGGCCAAAAGAGAAAAGAAGGACTTAGAAACACGCTGGAATGGAGAGACCATCAAAGGAATTGCAATTGGAGGAGAAAAAAAAAAATTTGGGAAATTTGGGCAATTTAGTGACCATATGAAAATGCACCGGGATTATATCAGAACAGTGCAAAAAACCAAAACATGCCAAAACTAAACTCAGACACGTAGCAAATGCAGAGGAAAATGTCAAGAAGGACAAAATAACTTTGAAGAGAAGATATAAGAGACATGCCATGGATATATAAAAAATTAGAAAAAAAAAAATTAAGAAATCTTTCCCATACGATATGTAGTGCAGGCACATGCAGCAAAGCTTGCCAAAAATGATCCCCGCTGAAGGCCAAAAGAGAAAAGAAGGACTTAGAAACACGCTGGAATGGAGATACCATCAAAGGAATTGCAATTGGAGGAGAAAAAAAAAAAATTTGGGAAATTTGGGCAATTTCGCGACCATATGAAAATGGATCGGGAGTATATATGAGAACAGTGCAAAAAACCAAAACATGCCAAAAGAAAGCTCACAGACGTAGCAAAAGCAGAGGAAAATGTCAAGGAGGAAGAAAAATCTTGGTGGGGAAGATATATGAGACATGCCATGGATACATAAAAAAATAAAAAAAAAAAAAGAAAGGCATCTTTCCCATACGCTATTAACTGCAGTCACATGCAGCAAAGCTTGCCAAAAATGATCCCCGCTGAAGGCCAAAAGAGAAAAGAAGGACTTAGAAACACGCTGGAATGGAGATACCATCAAAGGAATTGCAATTGGAGGAGAAAAAAAAAAATTTGGGAAATTTGGGCAATTTAGTGACCATATGAAAATGGACCGGGAGCATATCAGAACAGTGCAAAAAACCAAAACATGCCAAAAGAAAGATCACAGACGGAGCAAAAGCAGAGGAAAATGTCAAGGAGGAAGAAAAATCTTGGTGGGGAAGATATATGAGACATGCCATGGATACATAAAAAAATAAAAAAAAAAAAAAGAAAGGCATCTTTCCCATACGCTATTAAGTGCAGTCACATGCAGCAAAGCTTGCCAAAAATGATCCCCGCTGAAGGCCAAAAGAGAAAAGAAGGACTTAGAAACACGCTGGAATGGAGATACCATCAAAGGAATTTGAAGTGGAGGAGAAAAAAAAAAAATTTGGGAAATTTGGGCAATTTCACGACCATATGAAAATGGACCGGGATTATATCAGAACAGTGCAAAAAACCAAAACGTGCCAAAAGAAAGCTCACAGACGGAGCAAATGCAGAGGAAAATGTCAAGGAGGAAGAAAAATCTTGGTGGGGAAGATATATGAGACATGGCGTAGATGATTAAGAAAAATAATAAAAAAAAAGAAAAAAAACTTTCCCAAAGTCATAACCATCAAAAGGCATGGCATGTCATCCAGAGCAGGGACATGCACCAATGATTCCTCTAGTAGTCCCCATTAAAATCGCAAGATTCCGTTTCCCTTCCCGAAAGGAAATGAAATTTCCTTTCGGGAAGGGAAACGGAATCTTGCGAACCTGAAAAGAAAGGCTTACAAACACTCTGGAAAGGAGATAGGAACAAATGAAAAAAACCTGAAAAACACCCCAAAAAAACCTGAAAATGGGGTGTTTTAGTGTCTGCAAGAAATGACCCGTGAGGCAATCAGCTGCATTGCAAAGGACCAAAACATGCCAAAACAAAGCTCACAGATGTTGCAAAAGCAAGGGAAAAAGTCAAGGAGGATGACAGAACTCGGAGGAGAAGATATAAGAGACATGGCATGGTTGCTGAAAATAAATTTAAAAAAAATTAAGAAATCCTTCCCATACGCTATTAAGTGCAGGCACATGCAGCAAAGCTTGCCAAAAATGATCCCCGCTGAAGGCCAAAAGAGAAAAGAAGGACTTAGAAACACGCTGGAATGGAGAGACCATCAAAGGAATTGCAATTGGAGGAGAAAAAAAAAAATTTGGGAAATTTGGGCAATTTCGCGACCATATGAAAATGGATCGGGATTATTTCAGAACAGTGCCAAAAACCAAAACATGCCAAAAGAAAGCTCACAGACGTAGCAAAAGCAGAGGAAAATGTCAAGGAGGAAGAAAAATCTTGGTGGGGAAGATATAAGAGACATGGCGTGGATGCTTAAGAAAAATAATAAAAAAAAAGAAAAAAAACTTTCCCAAAGTCATAACCATCAAAAGGCATGGCATGTCATCCAGAGCAGGGACATGCACCAATGATTCCTCTAGTAGTCCCCATTAAAATCGCAAGATTCCGTTTCCCTTCCCGAAAGGAAATGAAATTTCCTTTCGGGAAGGGAAACGGAATCTTGCGAACCTGAAAAGAAAGGCTTACAAACACTCTGGAAAGGAGATAGGAACAAATGAAAAAAACCTGAAAAACACCCCAAAAAAACCTGAAAATGGGGTGTTTTAGTGTCTGCAAGAAATGACCCGTGAGGCAATCAGCTGCATTGCAAAGGACCAAAACATGCCAAAACAAAGCTCACAGATGTTGCAAAAGCAAGGGAAAAAGTCAAGGAGGATGACAGAACTCGGAGGAGAAGATATAAGAGACATGGCATGGTTGCTGAAAATAAATTTAAAAAAAATTAAGAAATCCTTCCCATACGCTATTAAGTGCAGGCACATGCAGCAAAGCTTGCCAAAAATGATCCCCGCTGAAGGCCAGAAGAGAAAAGAAGGACTTAGAAACACGCTGGAATGGAGATACCATCAAAGGAATTTGAAGTGGAGGAGAAAAAAAAAAATTTGGGAAATTTGGGCAATTTCGCGACCATATGAAAATGGACCGGGATTATTTCAGAACAGTGCAAAAAACCAAAACATGCCAAAAGAAAGCTCACAGACGGAGCAAAAGCAGAGGAAAATGTCAAGGAGGAAGAAAAATCTTGGTGGGGAAGATATATGAGACATGCCATGGATACATAAAAAAATAAAAAAAAAAAAAGAAAGGCATCTTTCCCATACGCTATTAAGTGCAGTCACATGCAGCAAAGCTTGCCAAAAATGATCCCCGCTGAAGGCCAAAAGAGAAAAGAAGGACTTAGAAACACGCTGGAATGGGGATACCATCAAAGGAATTGCAATTGGAGGAGAAAAAAAGAAAATTTGGGAAATTTGGGCAATTTCGCGACCATATGAAAATGGATCGGGATTATTTCAGAACAGTGCCAAAAACCAAAACATGCCAAAAGAAAGCTCACAGACGTAGCAAAAGCAGAGGAAAATGTCAAGGAGGAAGAAAAATCTTGGTGGGGAAGATATATGAGACATGGCGTAGATGCTTAAGAAAAATAATAAAAAAAAAGAAAAAAAACTTTCCCAAAGTCATAACCATCAAAAGGCATGGCATGTCATCCAGAGCAGGGACATGCACCAATGATTCCTCTAGTAGTCCCCATTAAAATCACAAGATTCCGTTTCCCTTCCCGAAAGGAAATGAAATTTCCTTTCGGGAAGGGAAACGGAATCTTGCGAACCTGAAAAGAAAGGCTTACAAACACTCTGGAAAGGAGATAGGAACAAATGAAAAAAACCTGAAAAACACCCCAAAAAAACCTGAAAATGGGGTGTTTTAGTGTCTGCAAGAAATGACCCGTGAGGCAATCAGCTGCATTGCAAAGGACCAAAACATGCCAAAACAAAGCTCACAGATGTTGCAAAAGCAAGGGAAAAAGTCAAGGAGGATGACAGAACTCGGAGGAGAAGATATAAGAGACATGGCATGGTTGCTGAAAATAAATTTAAAAAAAATTAAGAAATCCTTCCCATACGCTATTAAGTGCAGGCACATGCAGCAAAGCTTGCCAAAAATGATCCCCGCTGAAGGCCAAAAGAGAAAAGAAGGACTTAGAAACACGCTGGAATGGAGAGACCATCAAAGGAATTGCAATTGGAGGAGAAAAAAAAAAATTTGGGAAATTTGGGCAATTTAGTGACCATATGAAAATGCACCGGGATTATATCAGAACAGTGCAAAAAACCAAAACATGCCAAAACTAAACTCAGACACGTAGCAAATGCAGAGGAAAATGTCAAGAAGGACAAAATAACTTTGAAGAGAAGATATAAGAGACATGCCATGGATATATAAAAAATTAGAAAAAAAAAAATTAAGAAATCTTTCCCATACGATATGTAGTGCAGGCACATGCAGCAAAGCTTGCCAAAAATGATCCCCGCTGAAGGCCAAAAGAGAAAAGAAGGACTTAGAAACACGCTGGAATGGAGATACCATCAAAGGAATTGCAATTGGAGGAGAAAAAAAAAAATTTGGGAAATTTGGGCAATTTCGCGACCATATGAAAATGGATCGGGAGTATATATGAGAACAGTGCAAAAAACCAAAACATGCCAAAAGAAAGCTCACAGACGTAGCAAAAGCAGAGGAAAATGTCAAGGAGGAAGAAAAATCTTGGTGGGGAAGATATATGAGACATGCCATGGATACATAAAAAAATAAAAAAAAAAAAAGAAAGGCATCTTTCCCATACGCTATTAACTGCAGTCACATGCAGCAAAGCTTGCCAAAAATGATCCCCGCTGAAGGCCAAAAGAGAAAAGAAGGACTTAGAAACACGCTGGAATGGAGATACCATCAAAGGAATTGCAATTGGAGGAGAAAAAAAAAAATTTGGGAAATTTGGGCAATTTAGTGACCATATGAAAATGGACCGGGAGCATATCAGAACAGTGCAAAAAACCAAAACATGCCAAAAGAAAGATCACAGACGGAGCAAAAGCAGAGGAAAATGTCAAGGAGGAAGAAAAATCTTGGTGGGGAAGATATATGAGACATGCCATGGATACATAAAAAAATAAAAAAAAAAAAAAGAAAGGCATCTTTCCCATACGCTATTAAGTGCAGTCACATGCAGCAAAGCTTGCCAAAAATGATCCCCGCTGAAGGCCAAAAGAGAAAAGAAGGACTTAGAAACACGCTGGAATGGAGATACCATCAAAGGAATTGCAATTGGAGGAGAAAAAAAAAAAATTTGGGAAATTTGGGCAATTTAGTGACCATATGAAAATGGATCGGGAGCATATCAGAACAGTGCAAAAAACCAAAACATGCCAAAAGAAAGCTCACAGACGTAGCAAAAGCAGAGGAAAATGTCAAGGAGGAAGAAAAATCTTGGTGGGGAAGATATATGAGACATGGCGTAGATGATTAAGAAAAATAATAAAAAAAACAGAAAAAAAACTTTCCCAAAGTCATAACCATCAAAAGGCATGGCATGTCATCCAGAGCAGGGACATGCACCAATGATTCCTCTAGTAGTCCCCATTAAAATCGCAAGATTCCGTTTCCCTTCCCGAAAGGAAATGAAATTTCCTTTCGGGAAGGGAAACGGAATCTTGCGAACCTGAAAAGAAAGGCTTACAAACACTCTGGAAAGGAGATAGGAACAAATGAAAAAAACCTGAAAAACACCCCAAAAAAACCTGAAAATGGGGTGTTTTAGTGTCTGCAAGAAATGACCCGTGAGGCAATCAGCTGCATTGCAAAGGACCAAAACATGCCAAAACAAAGCTCACAGATGTTGCAAAAGCAAGGGAAAAAAGTCAAGGAGGATGACAGAACTCGGAGGAGAAGATATAAGAGACATGGCATGGTTGCTGAAAATAAATTTAAAAAAAATTAAGAAATCCTTCCCATACGCTATTAAGTGCAGGCACATGCAGCAAAGCTTGCCAAAAATGATCCCCGCTGAAGGCCAAAAGAGAAAAGAAGGACTTAGAAACACGCTGGAATGGAGATACCATCAAAGGAATTTGAAGTGGAGGAGAAAAAAAAAAAATTTGGGAAATTTGGGCAATTTCACGACCATATGAAAATGGACCGGGATTATATCAGAACAGTGCAAAAAACCAAAACATGCCAAAAGAAAGCTCACAGACGTAGCAAAAGCAGAGGAAAATGTCAAGGAGGAAGAAAAATCTTGGTGGGGAAGATATATGAGACATGGCGTAGATGATTAAGAAAAATAATAAAAAAAAAGAAAAAAAACTTTCCCAAAGTCATAACCATCAAAAGGCATGGCATGTCATCCAGAGCAGGGACATGCACCAATGATTCCTCTAGTAGTCCCCATTAAAATCGCAAGATTCCGTTTCCCTTCCCGAAAGGAAATTTCATTTCCTTTCGGGAAGGGAAACGGAATCTTGCGAACCTGAAAAGAAAGGCTTACAAACACTCTGGAAAGGAGATAGGAACAAATGAAAAAAACCTGAAAAACACCCCAAAAAAACCTGAAAATGGGGTGTTTTAGTGTCTGCAAGAAATGACCCGTGAGGCAATCAGCTGCATTGCAAAGGACCAAAACATGCCAAAACAAAGCTCACAGATGTTGCAAAAGCAAGGGAAAAAGTCAAGGAGGATGACAGAACTCGGAGGAGAAGATATAAGAGACATGGCATGGTTGCTGAAAATAAATTTAAAAAAAATTAAGAAATCCTTCCCATACGCTATTAAGTGCAGGCACATGCAGCAAAGCTTGCCAAAAATGATCCCCGCTGAAGGCCAAAAGAGAAAAGAAGGACTTAGAAACACGCTGGAATGGAGATACCATCAAAGGAATTGCAATTGGAGGAGAAAAAAAAAAAATTTGGGAAATTTGGGCAATTTAGTGACCATATGAAAATGCACCGGGATTATATCAGAACAGTGCAAAAAACCAAAACATGCCAAAACTAAACTCAGACACGTAGCAAATGCAGAGGAAAATGTAGAGAAGGACAAAATAACTTTGAAGAGAAGATTTAAGAGACATGCCATGGATATATAAAAAATTAGAAAAAAAAAAATTAAGAAATCTTTCCCATACGATATGTAGTGCAGGCACATGCAGCAAAGCTTGCCAAAAATGATCCCCGCTGAAGGCCAAAAGAGAAAAGAAGGACTTAGAAACACGCTGGAATGGAGATACCATCAAAGGAATTGCAATTGGAGGAGAAAAAAAAAAAATTTGGGAAATTTGGGCAATTTCGCGACCATATGAAAATGGATCGGGAGTATATAGGACAACAGTGCAAAAAACCAAAACATGCCAAAAGAAAGCTCACAGACGTAGCAAAAGCAGAGGAAAATGTCAAGGAGGAAGAAAAATCTTGGTGGGGAAGATATATGACACATGCCATGGATACATAAAAAAATAAAAAAAAAAAAAAGAAAGGCATCTTTCCCATACGCTATTAAGTGCAGTCACATGCAGCAAAGCTTGCCAAAAATGATCCCCGCTGAAGGCCAAAAGAGAAAAGAAGGACTTAGAAACACGCTGGAATGGAGATACCATCAAAGGAATTGCAATTGGAGGAGAAAAAAAAAAATTTGGGAAATTTGGGCAATTTCGCAACCATATGAAAATGGACCGGGAGCATATCAGAACAGTGCAAAAAACCAAAACATGCCAAAAGAAAGCTCACAGACGTAGCAAAAGCAGAGGAAAATGTCAAGGAGGAAGAAAAATCTTGGTGGGGAAGATATAAGAGACATGGCGTGGATGCTTAAGAAAAATAATAAAAAAAAAGAAAAAAAACTTTCCCAAAGTCATCACCATCAAAAGGCATGGCATGTCATCCAGAGCAGGGACATGCACCAATGATTCCTCTAGTAGTCCCCATTAAAATCGCAAGATTCCGTTTCCCTTCCCGAAAGGAAATGAAATTTCCTTTCGGGAAGGGAAACGGAATCTTGCGAACCTGAAAAGAAAGGCTTACAAACACTCTGGAAAGGAGATAGGAACAAATGAAAAAAACCTGAAAAACACCCCAAAAAAACCTGAAAATGGGGTGTTTTAGTGTCTGCAAGAAATGACCCGTGAGGCAATCAGCTGCATTGCAAAGGACCAAAACATGCCAAAACAAAGCTCACAGATGTTGCAAAAGCAAGGGAAAAAGTCAAGGAGGATGACAGAACTCGGAGGAGAAGATATAAGAGACATGGCATGGTTGCTGAAAATAAATTTAAAAAAAATTAAGAAATCCTTCCCATACGCTATTAAGTGCAGGCACATGCAGCAAAGCTTGCCAAAAATGATCCCCGCTGAAGGCCAAAAGAGAAAAGAAGGACTTAGAAACACGCTGGAATGGAGATACCATCAAAGGAATTTGAAGTGGAGGAGAAAAAAAAAAAATTTGGGAAATTTGGGCAATTTAGCGACCATATGAAAATGGACCGGAATTATTTCAGAACAGTGCAAAAAACCAAAACATGCCAAAAGAAAGCTCACAGACGGAGCAAATGCAGAGGAAAATGTCAAGGAGGAAGAAAAATCTTGGTGGGGAAGATATATGACACATGCCATGGATACATAAAAAAATAAAAAAAAAAAAAGAAAGGCATCTTTCCCATACGCTATTAAGTGCAGTCACATGCAGCAAAGCTTGCCAAAAATGATCCCCGCTGAAGGCCAAAAGAGAAAAGAAGGACTTAGAAACACGCTGGAATGGAGATACCATCAAAGGAATTGCAATTGGAGGAGAAAAAAAAAAAAATTTGGGAAATTTGGGCAATTTCGCGACCATATGAAAATGGATCGGGATTATTTCAGAACAGTGCCAAAAACCAAAACATGCCAAAAGAAAGCTCACAGACGTAGCAAAAGCAGAGGAAAATGTCAAGGAGGAAGAAAAATCTTGGTGGGGAAGATATAAGAGACATGGCGTGGATGCTTAAGAAAAATAATAAAAAAAAAGAAAAAAAACTTTCCCAAAGTCATAACCATCAAAAGGCATGGCATGTCATCCAGAGCAGGGACATGCACCAATGATTCCTCTAGTAGTCCCCATTAAAATCGCAAGATTCCGTTTCCCTTCCCGAAAGGAAATTTCATTTCCTTTCGGGAAGGGAAACGGAATCTTGCGAACCTGAAAAGAAAGGCTTACAAACACTCTGGAAAGGAGATAGGAACAAATGAAAAAAACCTGAAAAACACCCCAAAAAAACCTGAAAATGGGGTGTTTTAGTGTCTGCAAGAAATGACCCGTGAGGCAATCAGCTGCATTGCAAAGGACCAAAACATGCCAAAACAAAGCTCACAGATGTTGCAAAAGCAAGGGAAAAAGTCAAGGAGGATGACAGAACTCGGAGGAGAAGATATAAGAGACATGGCATGGTTGCTGAAAATAAATTTAAAAAAAATTAAGAAATCCTTCCCATACGCTATTAAGTGCAGGCACATGCAGCAAAGCTTGCCAAAAATGATCCCCGCTGAAGGCCAAAAGAGAAAAGAAGGACTTAGAAACACGCTGGAATGGAGATACCATCAAAGGAATTGCAATTGGAGGAGAAAAAAAAAAAATTTGGGAAATTTGGGCAATTTCGCGACCATATGAAAATGGACCGGGATTATATCAGAACAGTGCAAAAAACCAAAACGTGCCAAAACTAAACTCAGACACGTAGCAAATGCAGAGGAAAATGTCAAGAAGGACAAAATAACTTTGAAGAGAAGATATAAGAGACATGCCATGGATATATAAAAAATTAGAAAAAAAAAAATTAAGAAATCTTTCCCATACGATATGTAGTGCAGGCACATGCAGCAAAGCTTGCCAAAAATGATCCCCGCTGAAGGCCAAAAGAGAAAAGAAGGACTTAGAAACACGCTGGAATGGAGATACCATCAAAGGAATTGCAATTGGAGGAGAAAAAAAAAAAATTTGGGAAATTTGGGCAATTTCGCGACCATATGAAAATGGATCGGGAGTATATAGGAGAACAGTGCAAAAAACCAAAACATGCCAAAAGAAAGCTCACAGACGTAGCAAAAGCAGAGGAAAATGTCAAGGAGGAAGAAAAATCTTGGTGGGGAAGATATATGACACATGCCATGGATACATAAAAAAATAAAAAAAAAAAAAAGAAAGGCATCTTTCCCATACGCTATTAAGTGCAGTCACATGCAGCAAAGCTTGCCAAAAATGATCCCCGCTGAAGGCCAAAAGAGAAAAGAAGGACTTAGAAACACGCTGGAATGGAGATACCATCAAAGGAATTGCAATTGGAGGAGAAAAAAAAAAATTTGGGAAATTTGGGCAATTTCGCAACCATATGAAAATGGACCGGGAGCATATCAGAACAGTGCAAAAAACCAAAACATGCCAAAAGAAAGCTCACAGACGTAGCAAAAGCAGAGGAAAATGTCAAGGAGGAAGAAAAATCTTGGTGGGGAAGATATAAGAGACATGGCGTGGATGCTTAAGAAAAATAATAAAAAAAAAGAAAAAAAACTTTCCCAAAGTCATCACCATCAAAAGGCATGGCATGTCATCCAGAGCAGGGACATGCACCAATGATTCCTCTAGTAGTCCCCATTAAAATCGCAAGATTCCGTTTCCCTTCCCGAAAGGAAATGAAATTTCCTTTCGGGAAGGGAAACGGAATCTTGCGAACCTGAAAAGAAAGGCTTACAAACACTCTGGAAAGGAGATAGGAACAAATGAAAAAAACCTGAAAAACACCCCAAAAAAACCTGAAAATGGGGTGTTTTAGTGTCTGCAAGAAATGACCCGTGAGGCAATCAGCTGCATTGCAAAGGACCAAAACATGCCAAAACAAAGCTCACAGATGTTGCAAAAGCAAGGGAAAAAGTCAAGGAGGATGACAGAACTCGGAGGAGAAGATATAAGAGACATGGCATGGTTGCTGAAAATAAATTTAAAAAAAATTAAGAAATCCTTCCCATACGCTATTAAGTGCAGGCACATGCAGCAAAGCTTGCCAAAAATGATCCCCGCTGAAGGCCAAAAGAGAAAAGAAGGACTTAGAAACACGCTGGAATGGAGATACCATCAAAGGAATTTGAAGTGGAGGAGAAAAAAAAAAAATTTGGGAAATTTGGGCAATTTAGCGACCATATGAAAATGGACCGGGATTATATCAGAACAGTGCAAAAAACCAAAACGTGCCAAAACTAAACTCAGACACGTAGCAAATGCAGAGGAAAATGTCAAGAAGGACAAAATAACTTTGAAGAGAAGATATAAGAGACATGCCATGGATATATAAAAAATTAGAAAAAAAAAAATTAAGAAATCTTTCCCATACGATATGTAGTGCAGGCACATGCAGCAAAGCTTGCCAAAAATGATCCCCGCTGAAGGCCAAAAGAGAAAAGAAGGACTTAGAAACACGCTGGAATGGAGATACCATCAAAGGAATTGCAATTGGAGGAGAAAAAAAAAAAATTTGGGAAATTTGGGCAATTTCGCGACCATATGAAAATGGATCGGGAGTATATAGGAGAACAGTGCAAAAAACCAAAACATGCCAAAAGAAAGCTCACAGACGTAGCAAAAGCAGAGGAAAATGTCAAGGAGGAAGAAAAATCTTGGTGGGGAAGATATAAGAGACATGGCGTGGATGCTTAAGAAAAATAATAAAAAAAAAGTAAAAAAACTTTCCCAAAGTCATAACCATCAAAAGGCATGGCATGTCATCCAGAGCAGGGACATGCACCAATGATTCCTCTAGTAGTCCCCATTAAAATCGCAAGATTCCGTTTCCCTTCCCGAAAGGAAATGAAATTTCCTTTCGGGAAGGGAAACGGAATCTTGCGAACCTGAAAAGAAAGGCTTACAAACACTCTGGAAAGGAGATAGGAACAAATGAAAAAAACCTGAAAAACACCCCAAAAAAACCTGAAAATGGGGTGTTTTAGTGTCTGCAAGAAATGACCCGTGAGGCAATCAGCTGCATTGCAAAGGACCAAAACATGCCAAAACAAAGCTCACAGATGTTGCAAAAGCAAGGGAAAAAGTCAAGGAGGATGACAGAACTCGGAGGAGAAGATATAAGAGACATGGCATGGTTGCTGAAAATAAATTTAAAAAAAATTAAGAAATCCTTCCCATACGCTATTAAGTGCAGGCACATGCAGCAAAGCTTGCCAAAAATGATCCCCGCTGAAGGCCAGAAGAGAAAAGAAGGACTTAGAAACACGCTGGAATGGAGATACCATCAAAGGAATTTGAAGTGGAGGAGAAAAAAAAAAATTTGGGAAATTTGGGCAATTTCGCGACCATATGAAAATGGATCGGGAGTATATATGAGAACAGTGCAAAAAACCAAAACATGCCAAAAGAAAGCTCACAGACGTAGCAAAAGCAGAGGAAAATGTCAAGGAGGAAGAAAAATCTTGGTGGGGAATATATATGAGACATGGCGTAGATGATTAAGAAAAATAATAAAAAAAAAGAAAAAAAACTTTCCCAAAGTCATAACCATCAAAAGGCATGGCATGTCATCCAGAGCAGGGACATGCACCAATGATTCCTCTAGTAGTCCCCATTAAAATCGCAAGATTCCGTTTCCCTTCCCGAAAGGAAATTTCATTTCCTTTCGGGATTGGAAACGGAATCTTGCGAACCTGAAAAGAAAGGCTTACAAACACTCTGGAAAGGAGATAGGAACAAATGAAAAAAACCTGAAAAACACCCCAAAAAAACCTGAAAATGGGGTGTTTTAGTGTCTGCAAGAAATGACCCGTGAGGCAATCAGCTGCATTGCAAAGGACCAAAACATGCCAAAACAAAGCTCACAGATGTTGCAAAAGCAAGGGAAAAAGTCAAGGAGGATGACAGAACTCGGAGGAGAAGATATAAGAGACACGGCATGGTTGCTGAAAATAAATTTAAAAAAAATTAAGAAATCCTTCCCATACGCTATTAAGTGCAGGCACATGCAGCAAAGCTTGCCAAAAATGATCCCCGCTGAAGGCCAAAAGAGAAAAGAAGGACTTAGAAACACGCTGGAATGGAGATACTATCAAAGGAATTGCAATTGGAGGAGAAAAAAAAAAAATTGGGGAAATTTGGGCAATTTCGCGACCATATGAAAATGGATCGGGATTATTTCAGAACAGTGCCAAAAACCAAAACATGCCAAAAGAAAGCTCACAGACGTAGCAAAAGCAGAGGAAAATGTCAAGGAGGAAGAAAAATCTTGGTGGGGAAGATATAAGAGACATGGCGTGGATGCTTAAGAAAAATAATAAAAAAAAAGAAAAAAAACTTTCCCAAAGTCATCACCATCAAAAGGCATGGCATGTCATCCAGAGCAGGGACATGCACCAATGATTCCTCTAGTAGTCCCCATTAAAATCGCAAGATTCCGTTTCCCTTCCCGAAAGGAAATGAAATTTCCTTTCGGGAAGGGAAACGGAATCTTGCGAACCTGAAAAGAAAGGCTTACAAACACTCTGGAAAGGAGATAGGAACAAATGAAAAAAACCTGAAAAACACCCCAAAAAAACCTGAAAATGGGGTGTTTTAGTGTCTGCAAGAAATGACCCGTGAGGCAATCAGCTGCATTGCAAAGGACCAAAACATGCCAAAACAAAGCTCACAGATGTTGCAAAAGCAAGGGAAAAAGTCAAGGAGGATGAATGAACTCGGAGGAGAAGATATAAGAGACATGGCATGGTTGCTGAAAATAAATTTAAAAAAAATTAAGAAATCCTTCCCATACGCTATTAAGTGCAGGCACATGCAGCAAAGCTTGCCAAAAATGATCCCCGCTGAAGGCCAAAAGAGAAAAGAAGGACTTAGAAACACGCTGGAATGGAGATACCATCAAAGGAATTGCAATTGGAGGAGAAAAAAAATAATTTGGGAAATTTGGGCAATTTCGCAACCATATGAAAATGGACCGGGAGCATACCAGAACAGTGCCAAAAACCAAAACATGCCAAAAGAAAGCTCACAGACGTAGCAAAAGCAGAGGAAAATGTCAAGGAGGAAGAAAAATCTTGGTGGGGAAGATATAAGAGACATGGCGTGGATGCTTAAGAAAAATAATAAAAAAAAAGAAAAAAAACTTTCCCAAAGTCATCACCATCAAAAGGCATGGCATGTCATCCAGAGCAGGGACATGCACCAATGATTCCTCTAGTAGTCCCCATTAAAATCGCAAGATTCCGTTTCCCTTCCCGAAAGGAAATGAAATTTCCTTTCGGGAAGGGAAACGGAATCTTGCGAACCTGAAAAGAAAGGCTTACAAACACTCTGGAAAGGAGATAGGAACAAATGAAAAAAACCTGAAAAACACCCCAAAAAAACCTGAAAATGGGGTGTTTTAGTGTCTGCAAGAAATGACCCGTGAGGCAATCAGCTGCATTGCAAAGGACCAAAACATGCCAAAACAAAGCTCACAGATGTTGCAAAAGCAAGGGAAAAAGTCAAGGAGGATGACAGAACTCGGAGGAGAAGATATAAGAGACATGGCATGGTTGCTGAAAATAAATTTAAAAAAAATTAAGAAATCCTTCCCATACGCTATTAAGTGCAGGCACATGCAGCAAAGCTTGCCAAAAATGATCCCCGCTGAAGGCCAGAAGAGAAAAGAAGGACTTAGAAACACGCTGGAATGGAGATACCATCAAAGGAATTTGAAGTGGAGGAGAAAAAAAAAAATTTGGGAAATTTGGGCAATTTCGCGACCATATGAAAATGGATCGGGAGTATATATGAGAACAGTGCAAAAAACCAAAACATGCCAAAAGAAAGCTCACAGACGGAGCAAAAGCAGAGGAAAATGTCAAGGAGGAAGAAAAATCTTGGTGGGGAAGATATATGAGACATGGCGTAGATGCTTAAGAAAAATAATAAAAAAAAAGAAAAAAAACTTTCCCAAAGTCATAACCATCAAAAGGCATGGCATGTCATCCAGAGCAGGGACATGCACCAATGATTCCTCTAGTAGTCCCCATTAAAATCGCAAGATTCCGTTTCCCTTCCCGAAAGGAAATTTCATTTCCTTTCGGGAAGGGAAACGGAATCTTGCGAACCTGAAAAGAAAGGCTTACAAACACTCTGGAAAGGAGATAGGAACAAATGAAAAAAACCTGAAAAACACCCCAAAAAAACCTGAAAATGGGGTGTTTTAGTGTCTGCAAGAAATGACCCGTGAGGCAATCAGCTGCATTGCAAAGGACCAAAACATGCCAAAACAAAGCTCACAGATGTTGCAAAAGCAAGGGAAAAAGTCAAGGAGGATGACAGAACTCGGAGGAGAAGATATAAGAGACATGGCATGGTTGCTGAAAATAAATTTAAAAAAAATTAAGAAATCCTTCCCATACGCTATTAAGTGCAGGCACATGCAGCAAAGCTTGCCAAAAATGATCCCCGCTGAAGGCCAAAAGAGAAAAGAAGGACTTAGAAACACGCTGGAATGGAGATACCATCAAAGGAATTGCAATTGGAGGAGAAAAAAAAAAATTTGGGAAATTTGGGCAATTTCGCAACCATATGAAAATGGACCGGGAGCATATCAGAACAGTGCAAAAAACCAAAACATGCCAAAAGAAAGCTCACAGACGTAGCAAAAGCAGAGGAAAATGTCAAGGAGGAAGAAAAATCTTGGTGGGGAAGATATATGAGACATGGCGTAGATGATTAAGAAAAATAATAAAAAAAAAGAAAAAAAACTTTCCCAAAGTCATAACCATCAAAAGGCATGGCATGTCATCCAGAGCAGGGACATGCACCAATGATTCCTCTAGTAGTCCCCATTAAAATCACAAGATTCCGTTTCCCTTCCCGAAAGGGAATTTCATTTCCTTTCGGGATTGGAAACGGAATCTTGCGAACCTGAAAAGAAAGGCTTACAAACACTCTGGAAAGGAGATAGGAACAAATGAAAAAAACCTGAAAAACACCCAAAAAAAACCTGAAAATGGGGTGTTTTAGTGTCTGCAAGAAATGACCCGTGAGGCAATCAGCTGCATTGCAAAGGACAAAAACATGCCAAAACAAAGCTCACAGATGTTGCAAAAGCAAGGGAAAAAGTCAAGGAGGATGACAGAACTCGGAGGAGAAGATATAAGAGACACGGCATGGTTGCTGAAAATAAATTTAAAAAAAATTAAGAAATCCTTCCCATACGCTATTAAGTGCAGGCACATGCAGCAAAGCTTGCCAAAAATGATCCCCGCTGAAGGCCAAAAGAGAAAAGAAGGACTTAGAAACACGCTGGAATGGAGATACCATCAAAGGAATTGCAATTGGAGGAGAAAAAAAAAAAATTGGGGAAATTTGGGCAATTTAGTGACCATATGAAAATGGACCGGGAGCATATCAGAACAGTGCCAAAAACCAAAACATGCCAAAAGAAAGCTCACAGACGGAGCAAATGCAGAGGAAAATGTCAAGGAGGAAGAAAAATCTTGGTGGGGAAGATATATGAGACATGGCATAGATGCTTAAGAAAAATAATAAAAAAAAAGAAAAAAAACTTTCCCAAAGTCATAACCATCAAAAGGCATGGCATGTCATCCAGAGCAGGGACATGCACCAATGATTCCTCTAGTAGTCCCCATTAAAATCGCAAGATTCCGTTTCCCTTCCCGAAAGGAAATGAAATTTCCTTTCGGGAAGGGAAACGGAATCTTGCGAACCTGAAAAGAAAGGCTTACAAACACTCTGGAAAGGAGATAGGAACAAATGAAAAAAACCTGAAAAACACCCCAAAAAAACCTGAAAATGGGGTGTTTTAGTGTCTGCAAGAAATGACCCGTGAGGCAATCAGCTGCATTGCAAAGGACCAAAACATGCCAAAACAAAGCTCACAGATGTTGCAAAAGCAAGGGAAAAAGTCAAGGAGGATGACAGAACTCGGAGGAGAAGATATAAGAGACATGGCATGGTTGCTGAAAATAAATTTAAAAAAAATTAAGAAATCCTTCCCATACGCTATTAAGTGCAGGCACATGCAGCAAAGCTTGCCAAAAATGATCCCCGCTGAAGGCCAAAAGAGAAAAGAAGGACTTAGAAACACGCTGGAATGGAGATACCATCAAAGGAATTGCAATTGGAGGAGAAAAAAAATAATTTGGGAAATTTGGGCAATTTCGCAACCATATGAAAATGGACCGGGAGCATATCAGAACAGTGCAAAAAACCAAAACATGCCAAAAGAAAGCTCACAGACGTAGCAAAAGCAGAGGAAAATGTCAAGGAGGAAGAAAAATCTTGGTGGGGAAGATATAAGAGACATGGCGTGGATGCTTAAGAAAAATAATAAAAAAAAAGAAAAAAAACTTTCCCAAAGTCATAACCATCAAAAGGCATGGCATGTCATCCAGAGCAGGGACATGCACCAATGATTCCTCTAGTAGTCCCCATTAAAATCGCAAGATTCCGTTTCCCTTCCCGAAAGGAAATTTCATTTCCTTTCGGGAAGGGAAACGGAATCTTGCGAACCTGAAAAGAAAGGCTTACAAACACTCTGGAAAGGAGATAGGAACAAATGAAAAAAACCTGAAAAACACCCCAAAAAAACCTGAAAATGGGGTGTTTTAGTGTCTGCAAGAAATGACCCGTGAGGCAATCAGCTGCATTGCAAAGGACCAAAACATGCCAAAACAAAGCTCACAGATGTTGCAAAAGCAAGGGAAAAAGTCAAGGAGGATGACAGAACTCGGAGGAGAAGATATAAGAGACATGGCATGGTTGCTGAAAATAAATTTAAAAAAAATTAAGAAATCCTTCCCATACGCTATTAAGTGCAGGCACATGCAGCAAAGCTTGCCAAAAATGATCCCCACTGAAGGCCAAAAGAGAAAAGAAGGACTTAGAAACACGCTGGAATGGAGATACCATCAAAGGAATTGCAATTGGAGGAGAAAAAAAATAATTTGGGAAATTTGGGCAATTTCGCAACCATATGAAAATGGACCGGGAGCATACCAGAACAGTGCAAAAAACCAAAACATGCCAAAAGAAAGCTCACAGACGTAGCAAAAGCAGAGGAAAATGTCAAGGAGGAAGAAAAATCTTGGTGGGGAAGATATAAGAGACATGGCGTGGATGCTTAAGAAAAATAATAAAAAAAAAGAAAAAAAACTTTCCCAAAGTCATAACCATCAAAAGGCATGGCATGTCATCCAGAGCAGGGACATGCACCAATGATTCCTCTAGTAGTCCCCATTAAAATCGCAAGATTCCGTTTCCCTTCCCGAAAGGAAATGAAATTTCCTTTCGGGAAGGGAAACGGAATCTTGCGAACCTGAAAAGAAAGGCTTACAAACACTCTGGAAAGGAGATAGGAACAAATGAAAAAAACCTGAAAAACACCCCAAAAAAACCTGAAAATGGGGTGTTTTAGTGTCTGCAAGAAATGACCCGTGAGGCAATCAGCTGCATTGCAAAGGACCAAAACATGCCAAAACAAAGCTCACAGATGTTGCAAAAGCAAGGGAAAAAGTCAAGGAGGATGACAGAACTCGGAGGAGAAGATATAAGAGACATGGCATGGTTGCTGAAAATAAATTTAAAAAAAATTAAGAAATCCTTCCCATACGCTATTAAGTGCAGGCACATGCAGCAAAGCTTGCCAAAAATGATCCCCGCTGAAGGCCAAAAGAGAAAAGAAGGACTTAGAAACACGCTGGAATGGAGATACCATCAAAGGAATTGCAATTGGAGGAGAAAAAAAATAATTTGGGAAATTTGGGCAATTTCGCAACCATATGAAAATGGACCGGGAGCATATCAGAACAGTGCAAAAAACCAAAACATGCCAAAAGAAAGCTCACAGACGTAGCAAAAGCAGAGGAAAATGTCAAGGAGGAAGAAAAATCTTGGTGGGGAAGATATAAGAGACATGGCGTGGATGCTTAAGAAAAATAATAAAAAAAAAGAAAAAAAACTTTCCCAAAGTCATAACCATCAAAAGGCATGGCATGTCATCCAGAGCAGGGACATGCACCAATGATTCCTCTAGTAGTCCCCATTAAAATCGCAAGATTCCGTTTCCCTTCCCGAAAGGAAATTTCATTTCCTTTCGGGAAGGGAAACGGAATCTTGCGAACCTGAAAAGAAAGGCTTACAAACACTCTGGAAAGGAGATAGGAACAAATGAAAAAAACCTGAAAAACACCCCAAAAAAACCTGAAAATGGGGTGTTTTAGTGTCTGCAAGAAATGACCCGTGAGGCAATCAGCTGCATTGCAAAGGACCAAAACATGCCAAAACAAAGCTCACAGATGTTGCAAAAGCAAGGGAAAAAGTCAAGGAGGATGACAGAACTCGGAGGAGAAGATATAAGAGACATGGCATGGTTGCTGAAAATAAATTTAAAAAAAATTAAGAAATCCTTCCCATACGCTATTAAGTGCAGGCACATGCAGCAAAGCTTGCCAAAAATGATCCCCGCTGAAGGCCAAAAGAGAAAAGAAGGACTTAGAAACACGCTGGAATGGAGATACCATCAAAGGAATTGCAATTGGAGGAGAAAAAAAATAATTTGGGAAATTTGGGCAATTTCGCAACCATATGAAAATGGACCGGGAGCATACCAGAACAGTGCAAAAAACCAAAACATGCCAAAAGAAAGCTCACAGACGTAGCAAAAGCAGAGGAAAATGTCAAGGAGGAAGAAAAATCTTGGTGGGGAAGATATAAGAGACATGGCGTGGATGCTTAAGAAAAATAATAAAAAAAAAGAAAAAAAACTTTCCCAAAGTCATCACCATCAAAAGGCATGGCATGTCATCCAGAGCAGGGACATGCACCAATGATTCCTCTAGTAGTCCCCATTAAAATCGCAAGATTCCGTTTCCCTTCCCGAAAGGAAATGAAATTTCCTTTCGGGAAGGGAAACGGAATCTTGCGAACCTGAAAAGAAAGGCTTACAAACACTCTGGAAAGGAGATAGGAACAAATGAAAAAAACCTGAAAAACACCCCAAAAAAACCTGAAAATGGGGTGTTTTAGTGTCTGCAAGAAATGACCCGTGAGGCAATCAGCTGCATTGCAAAGGACCAAAACATGCCAAAACAAAGCTCACAGATGTTGCAAAAGCAAGGGAAAAAGTCAAGGAGGATGACAGAACTCGGAGGAGAAGATATAAGAGACACGGCATGGTTGCTGAAAATAAATTTAAAAAAAATTAAGAAATCCTTCCCATACGCTATTAAGTGCAGGCACATGCAGCAAAGCTTGCCAAAAATGATCCCCGCTGAAGGCCAAAAGAGAAAAGAAGGACTTAGAAACACGCTGGAATGGAGATACTATCAAAGGAATTGCAATTGGAGGAGAAAAAAAAAAAATTGGGGAAATTTGGGCAATTTAGTGACCATATGAAAATGGACCGGGAGCATATCAGAACAGTGCCAAAAACCAAAACATGCCAAAAGAAAGCTCACAGACGGAGCAAAAGCAGAGGAAAATGTCAAGGAGGAAGAAAAATCTTGGTGGGGAAGATATATGAGACATGGCGTAGATGCTTAAGAAAAATAATAAAAAAAAAGAAAAAAAACTTTCCCAAAGTCATAACCATCAAAAGGCATGGCATGTCATCCAGAGCAGGGACATGCACCAATGATTCCTCTAGTAGTCCCCATTAAAATCGCAAGATTCCGTTTCCCTTCCCGAAAGGAAATGAAATTTCCTTTCGGGAAGGGAAACGGAATCTTGCGAACCTGAAAAGAAAGGCTTACAAACACTCTGGAAAGGAGATAGGAACAAATGAAAAAAACCTGAAAAACACCCCAAAAAAACCTGAAAATGGGGTGTTTTAGTGTCTGCAAGAAATGACCCGTGAGGCAATCAGCTGCATTGCAAAGGACCAAAACATGCCAAAACAAAGCTCACAGATGTTGCAAAAGCAAGGGAAAAAGTCAAGGAGGATGACAGAACTCGGAGGAGAAGATATAAGAGACATGGCATGGTTGCTGAAAATAAATTTAAAAAAAATTAAGAAATCCTTCCCATACGCTATTAAGTGCAGGCACATGCAGCAAAGCTTGCCAAAAATGATCCCCGCTGAAGGCCAAAAGAGAAAAGAAGGACTTAGAAACACGCTGGAATGGAGATACCATCAAAGGAATTGCAATTGGAGGAGAAAAAAAATAATTTGGGAAATTTGGGCAATTTCGCAACCATATGAAAATGGACCGGGAGCATATCAGAACAGTGCAAAAAACCAAAACATGCCAAAAGAAAGCTCACAGACGTAGCAAAAGCAGAGGAAAATGTCAAGGAGGAAGAAAAATCTTGGTGGGGAAGATATAAGAGACATGGCGTGGATGCTTAAGAAAAATAATAAAAAAAAAGAAAAAAAACTTTCCCAAAGTCATAACCATCAAAAGGCATGGCATGTCATCCAGAGCAGGGACATGCACCAATGATTCCTCTAGTAGTCCCCATTAAAATCGCAAGATTCCGTTTCCCTTCCCGAAAGGAAATTTCATTTCCTTTCGGGAAGGGAAACGGAATCTTGCGAACCTGAAAAGAAAGGCTTACAAACACTCTGGAAAGGAGATAGGAACAAATGAAAAAAACCTGAAAAACACCCCAAAAAAACCTGAAAATGGGGTGTTTTAGTGTCTGCAAGAAATGACCCGTGAGGCAATCAGCTGCATTGCAAAGGACCAAAACATGCCAAAACAAAGCTCACAGATGTTGCAAAAGCAAGGGAAAAAGTCAAGGAGGATGACAGAACTCGGAGGAGAAGATATAAGAGACATGGCATGGTTGCTGAAAATAAATTTAAAAAAAATTAAGAAATCCTTCCCATACGCTATTAAGTGCAGGCACATGCAGCAAAGCTTGCCAAAAATGATCCCCACTGAAGGCCAAAAGAGAAAAGAAGGACTTAGAAACACGCTGGAATGGAGATACCATCAAAGGAATTGCAATTGGAGGAGAAAAAAAATAATTTGGGAAATTTGGGCAATTTCGCAACCATATGAAAATGGACCGGGAGCATACCAGAACAGTGCAAAAAACCAAAACATGCCAAAAGAAAGCTCACAGACGTAGCAAAAGCAGAGGAAAATGTCAAGGAGGAAGAAAAATCTTGGTGGGGAAGATATAAGAGACATGGCGTGGATGCTTAAGAAAAATAATAAAAAAAAAGAAAAAAAACTTTCCCAAAGTCATAACCATCAAAAGGCATGGCATGTCATCCAGAGCAGGGACATGCACCAATGATTCCTCTAGTAGTCCCCATTAAAATCGCAAGATTCCGTTTCCCTTCCCGAAAGGAAATGAAATTTCCTTTCGGGAAGGGAAACGGAATCTTGCGAACCTGAAAAGAAAGGCTTACAAACACTCTGGAAAGGAGATAGGAACAAATGAAAAAAACCTGAAAAACACCCCAAAAAAACCTGAAAATGGGGTGTTTTAGTGTCTGCAAGAAATGACCCGTGAGGCAATCAGCTGCATTGCAAAGGACCAAAACATGCCAAAACAAAGCTCACAGATGTTGCAAAAGCAAGGGAAAAAGTCAAGGAGGATGACAGAACTCGGAGGAGAAGATATAAGAGACATGGCATGGTTGCTGAAAATAAATTTAAAAAAAATTAAGAAATCCTTCCCATACGCTATTAAGTGCAGGCACATGCAGCAAAGCTTGCCAAAAATGATCCCCGCTGAAGGCCAAAAGAGAAAAGAAGGACTTAGAAACACGCTGGAATGGAGATACCATCAAAGGAATTGCAATTGGAGGAGAAAAAAAATAATTTGGGAAATTTGGGCAATTTCGCAACCATATGAAAATGGACCGGGAGCATATCAGAACAGTGCAAAAAACCAAAACATGCCAAAAGAAAGCTCACAGACGTAGCAAAAGCAGAGGAAAATGTCAAGGAGGAAGAAAAATCTTGGTGGGGAAGATATAAGAGACATGGCGTGGATGCTTAAGAAAAATAATAAAAAAAAAGAAAAAAAACTTTCCCAAAGTCATAACCATCAAAAGGCATGGCATGTCATCCAGAGCAGGGACATGCACCAATGATTCCTCTAGTAGTCCCCATTAAAATCGCAAGATTCCGTTTCCCTTCCCGAAAGGAAATGAAATTTCCTTTCGGGAAGGGAAACGGAATCTTGCGAACCTGAAAAGAAAGGCTTACAAACACTCTGGAAAGGAGATAGGAACAAATGAAAAAAACCTGAAAAACACCCCAAAAAAACCTGAAAATGGGGTGTTTTAGTGTCTGCAAGAAATGACCCGTGAGGCAATCAGCTGCATTGCAAAGGACCAAAACATGCCAAAACAAAGCTCACAGATGTTGCAAAAGCAAGGGAAAAAGTCAAGGAGGATGACAGAACTCGGAGGAGAAGATATAAGAGACATGGCATGGTTGCTGAAAATAAATTTAAAAAAAATTAAGAAATCCTTCCCATACGCTATTAAGTGCAGGCACATGCAGCAAAGCTTGCCAAAAATGATCCCCGCTGAAGGCCAAAAGAGAAAAGAAGGACTTAGAAACACGCTGGAATGGAGATACCATCAAAGGAATTGCAATTGGAGGAGAAAAAAAATAATTTGGGAAATTTGGGCAATTTCGCAACCATATGAAAATGGACCGGGAGCATACCAGAACAGTGCAAAAAACCAAAACATGCCAAAAGAAAGCTCACAGACGTAGCAAAAGCAGAGGAAAATGTCAAGGAGGAAGAAAAATCTTGGTGGGGAAGATATAAGAGACATGGCGTGGATGCTTAAGAAAAATAATAAAAAAAAAGAAAAAAAACTTTCCCAAAGTCATAACCATCAAAAGGCATGGCATGTCATCCAGAGCAGGGACATGCACCAATGATTCCTCTAGTAGTCCCCATTAAAATCGCAAGATTCCGTTTCCCTTCCCGAAAGGAAATGAAATTTCCTTTCGGGAAGGGAAACGGAATCTTGCGAACCTGAAAAGAAAGGCTTACAAACACTCTGGAAAGGAGATAGGAACAAATGAAAAAAACCTGAAAAACACCCCAAAAAAACCTGAAAATGGGGTGTTTTAGTGTCTGCAAGAAATGACCCGTGAGGCAATCAGCTGCATTGCAAAGGACCAAAACATGCCAAAACAAAGCTCACAGATGTTGCAAAAGCAAGGGAAAAAGTCAAGGAGGATGACAGAACTCGGAGGAGAAGATATAAGAGACATGGCATGGTTGCTGAAAATAAATTTAAAAAAAATTAAGAAATCCTTCCCATACGCTATTAAGTGCAGGCACATGCAGCAAAGCTTGCCAAAAATGATCCCCGCTGAAGGCCAAAAGAGAAAAGAAGGACTTAGAAACACGCTGGAATGGAGATACCATCAAAGGAATTGCAATTGGAGGAGAAAAAAAAAAATTTGGGAAATTTGGGCAATTTCGCAACCATATGAAAATGGACCGGGAGCATACCAGAACAGTGCAAAAAACCAAAACATGCCAAAAGAAAGCTCACAGACGTAGCAAAAGCAGAGGAAAATGTCAAGGAGGAAGAAAAATCTTGGTGGGGAAGATATATGAGACATGGCGTAGATGATTAAGAAAAATAATAAAAAAAAAGAAAAAAAACTTTCCCAAAGTCATAACCATCAAAAGGCATGGCATGTCATCCAGAGCAGGGACATGCACCAATGATTCCTCTAGTAGTCCCCATTAAAATCGCAAGATTCCGTTTCCCTTCCCGAAAGGAAATTTCATTTCCTTTCGGGAAGGGAAACGGAATCTTGCGAACCTGAAAAGAAAGGCTTACAAACACTCTGGAAAGGAGATAGGAACAAATGAAAAAAACCTGAAAAACACCCCAAAAAAACCTGAAAATGGGGTGTTTTAGTGTCTGCAAGAAATGACCCGTGAGGCAATCAGCTGCATTGCAAAGGACCAAAACATGCCAAAACAAAGCTCACAGATGTTGCAAAAGCAAGGGAAAAAGTCAAGGAGGATGACAGAACTCGGAGGAGAAGATATAAGAGACATGGCATGGTTGCTGAAAATAAATCAAAAAAAAATTAAGAAATCTTTCCCATACGATATGTAGTGCAGGCACATGCAGCAAAGCTTGCCAAAAATGATCCCCGCTGAAGGCCAAAAGAGAAAAGAAGGACTTAGAAACACGCTGGAATGGAGATACCATCAAAGGAATTGCAATTGGAGGAGAAAAAAAAAAAATTTGGGAAATTTGGGCAATTTCGCGACCATATGAAAATGGATCGGGATTATTTCAGAACAGTGCCAAAAACCAAAACATGCCAAAAGAAAGCTCACAGACGTAGCAAAAGCAGAGGAAAATGTCAAGGAGGAAGAAAAATCTTGGTGGGGAAGATATAAGAGACATGGCGTGGATGCTTAAGAAAAATAATAAAAAAAAAGAAAAAAAACTTTCCCAAAGTCATCACCATCAAAAGGCATGGCATGTCATCCAGAGCAGGGACATGCACCAATGATTCCTCTAGTAGTCCCCATTAAAATCGCAAGATTCCGTTTCCCTTCCCGAAAGGAAATTTCATTTCCTTTCGGGAAGGGAAACGGAATCTTGCGAACCTGAAAAGAAAGGCTTACAAACACTCTGGAAAGGAGATAGGAACAAATGAAAAAAACCTGAAAAACACCCCAAAAAAACCTGAAAATGGGGTGTTTTAGTGTCTGCAAGAAATGACCCGTGAGGCAATCAGCTGCATTGCAAAGGACCAAAACATGCCAAAACAAAGCTCACAGATGTTGCAAAAGCAAGGGAAAAAGTCAAGGAGGATGACAGAACTCGGAGGAGAAGATATAAGAGACATGGCATGGTTGCTGAAAATAAATTTAAAAAAAATTAAGAAATCCTTCCCATACGCTATTAAGTGCAGGCACATGCAGCAAAGCTTGCCAAAAATGATCCCCGCTGAAGGCCAAAAGAGAAAAGAAGGACTTAGAAACACGCTGGAATGGAGATACCATCAAAGGAATTGCAATTGGAGGAGAAAAAAAAAAAATTTGGGAAATTTGGGCAATTTCGCGACCATATGAAAATGGACCGGGATTATTTCAGAACAGTGCAAAAAACCAAAACATGCCAAAAGAAAGCTCACAGATGGAGCAAAAGCAGAGGAAAATGTCAAGGAGGAAGAAAAATCTTGGTGGGGAAGATATAAGAGACATGGCGTGGATGCTTAAGAAAAATAATAAAAAAAAAGAAAAAAAACTTTCCCAAAGTCATAACCATCAAAAGGCATGGCATGTCATCCAGAGCAGGGACATGCACCAATGATTCCTCTAGTAGTCCCCATTAAAATCGCAAGATTCCGTTTCCCTTCCCGAAAGGAAATGAAATTTCCTTTCGGGAAGGGAAACGGAATCTTGCGAACCTGAAAAGAAAGGCTTACAAACACTCTGGAAAGGAGATAGGAACAAATGAAAAAAACCTGAAAAACACCCCAAAAAAACCTGAAAATGGGGTGTTTTAGTGTCTGCAAGAAATGACCCGTGAGGCAATCAGCTGCATTGCAAAGGACCAAAACATGCCAAAACAAAGCTCACAGATGTTGCAAAAGCAAGGGAAAAAGTCAAGGAGGATGACAGAACTCAGAGGAGAAGATATAAGAGACATGGCATGGTTGCTGAAAATAAATTTAAAAAAAATTAAGAAATCCTTCCCATACGCTATTAAGTGCAGGCACATGCAGCAAAGCTTGCCAAAAATGATCCCCGCTGAAGGCCAAAAGAGAAAAGAAGGACTTAGAAACACGCTGGAATGGAGATACCATCAAAGGAATTTGAAGTGGAGGAGAAAAAAAAAAAAATTTGGGAAATTTGGGCAATTTAGCGACCATATGAAAATGGACCGGAATTATTTCAGAACAGTGCAAAAAACCAAAACATGCCAAAAGAAAGCTCACAGACGGAGCAAATGCAGAGGAAAATGTCAAGGAGGAAGAAAAATCTTGGTGGGGAAGATATATGACACATGCCATGGATACATAAAAAAATAAAAAAAAAAAAAGAAAGGCATCTTTCCCATATGCTATTAAGTGCAGTCACATGCAGCAAAGCTTGCCAAAAATGATCCCCGCTGAAGGCCAAAAGAGAAAAGAAGGACTTAGAAACACGCTGGAATGGAGATACCATCAAAGGAATTGCAATTGGAGGAGAAAAAAAAAAATTGGGGAAATTTGGGCAATTTAGTGACCATATGAAAATGCACCGGGATTATATCAGAACAGTGCAAAAAACCAAAACATGCCAAAACTAAACTCAGACACGTAGCAAATGCAGAGGAAAATGTCAAGAAGGACAAAATAACTTTGAAGAGAAGATATAAGAGACATGCCATGGATATATAAAAAATTAGAAAAAAAAAAATTAAGAAATCTTTCCCATACGATATGTAGTGCAGGCACATGCAGCAAAGCTTGCCAAAAATGATCCCCGCTGAAGGCCAAAAGAGAAAAGAAGGACTTAGAAACACGCTGGAATGGAGATACCATCAAAGGAATTGCAATTGGAGGAGAAAAAAAAAAAATTGGGGAAATTTGGGCAATTTCGCGACCATATGAAAATGGATCGGGAGTATATATGAGAACAGTGCAAAAAACCAAAACATGCCAAAAGAAAGCTCACAGACGGAGCAAAAGCAGAGGAAAATGTCAAGGAGGAAGAAAAATCTTGGTGGGGAAGATATATGAGACATGCCATGGATACATAAAAAAATAAAAAAAAAAAAAGAAAGGCATCTTTCCCATACGCTATTAACTGCAGTCACATGCAGCAAAGCTTGCCAAAAATGATCCCCGCTGAAGGCCAAAAGAGAAAAGAAGGACTTAGAAACACGCTGGAATGGAGATACCATCAAAGGAATTTGAAGTGGAGGAGAAAAAAAAAAAATTTGGGAAATTTGGGCAATTTAGCGACCATATGAAAATGGACCGGAATTATTTCAGAACAGTGCAAAAAACCAAAACATGCCAAAAGAAAGCTCACAGACGGAGCAAATGCAGAGGAAAATGTCAAGGAGGAAGAAAAATCTTGGTGGGGAAGATATATGACACATGCCATGGATACATAAAAAAATAAAAAAAAAAAAAGAAAGGCATCTTTCCCATACGCTATTAAGTGCAGTCACATGCAGCAAAGCTTGCCAAAAATGATCCCCGCTGAAGGCCAAAAGAGAAAAGAAGGACTTAGAAACACGCTGGAATGGAGATACCATCAAAGGAATTGCAATTGGAGGAGAAAAAAAAAAATTGGGGAAATTTGGGCAATTTAGTGACCATATGAAAATGCACCGGGATTATATCAGAACAGTGCAAAAAACCAAAACATGCCAAAACTAAACTCAGACACGTAGCAAATGCAGAGGAAAATGTCAAGAAGGACAAAATAACTTTGAAGAGAAGATATAAGAGACATGCCATGGATATATAAAAAATTAGAAAAAAAAAAATTAAGAAATCTTTCCCATACGATATGTAGTGCAGGCACATGCAGCAAAGCTTGCCAAAAATGATCCCCGCTGAAGGCCAAAAGAGAAAAGAAGGACTTAGAAACACGCTGGAATGGAGATACCATCAAAGGAATTGCAATTGGAGGAGAAAAAAAAAAAATTGGGGAAATTTGGGCAATTTCGCGACCATATGAAAATGGATCGGGAGTATATATGAGAACAGTGCAAAAAACCAAAACATGCCAAAAGAAAGCTCACAGACGGAGCAAATGCAGAGGAAAATGTCAAGGAGGAAGAAAAATCTTGGTGGGGAAGATATATGACACATGCCATGGATACATAAAAAAATAAAAAAAAAAAAAGAAAGGCATCTTTCCCATACGCTATTAAGTGCAGTCACATGCAGCAAAGCTTGCCAAAAATGATCCCCGCTGAAGGCCAAAAGAAAAAAGAAGGACTTAGAAACACGCTGGAATGGAGATACCATCAAAGGAATTGCAATTGGAGGAGAAAAAAAAAAAATTGGGGAAATTTGGGCAATTTCGCAACCATATGAAAATGGACCGGGAGCATATCAGAACAGTGCAAAAAACCAAAACATGCCAAAAGAAAGCTCACAGACAGAGCAAAAGCAGAGGAAAATGTCAAGGAGGAAGAAAAATCTTGGTGGGGAAGATATATGAGACATGCCATGGATACATAAAAAAATAAAAAAAAAAAAAGAAAGGAATCTTTCCCATACGCTATTAAGTGCAGTCACATGCAGCAAAGCTTGCCAAAAATGATCCCCGCTGAAGGCCAAAAGAGAAAAGAAGGACTTAGAAACACGCTGGAATGGAGATACCATCAAAGGAATTGCAATTGGAGGAGAAAAAAAAAAAATTGGGGAAATTTGGGCAATTTAGTGACCATATGAAAATGGACCGGGAGCATATCAGAACAGTGCAAAAAACCAAAACATGCCAAAAGAAAGCTCACAGACGTAGCAAAAGCAGAGGAAAATGTCAAGGAGGAAGAAAAATCTTGGTGGGGAAGATATATGAGACATGGCGTAGATGATTAAGAAAAATAATAAAAAGAAAGAAAAAAACTTTCCCAAAGTCATAACCATCAAAAGGCATGGCATGTCATCCAGAGCAGGGACATGCACCAATGATTCCTCTAGTAGTCCCCATTAAAATCGCAAGATTCCGTTTCCCTTCCCGAAAGGAAATGAAATTTCCTTTCGGGAAGGGAAACGGAATCTTGCGAACCTGAAAAGAAAGGCTTACAAACACTCTGGAAAGGAGATAGGAACAAATGAAAAAAACCTGAAAAACACCCCAAAAAAACCTGAAAATGGGGTGTTTTAGTGTCTGCAAGAAATGACCCGTGAGGCAATCAGCTGCATTGCAAAGGACAAAAACATGCCAAAAAAAAGCTCACAGATGTTGCAAAAGCAAGGGAAAAAGTCAAGGAGGATGACAGAACTCGGAGGAGAAGATATAGGAGACATGGCATGGTTGCTGAAAATAAATAAAAAAAAAATAAAGAAATCCTTCCCATACGCTATTAAGTGCAGGCACAT
Source organism: Agelaius phoeniceus (assembly GCF_051311805.1). Taxonomy (NCBI): domain Eukaryota; kingdom Metazoa; phylum Chordata; class Aves; order Passeriformes; family Icteridae; genus Agelaius; species Agelaius phoeniceus. Next base: position 38,978,792 of record NC_135268.1, on the reverse strand, counting down.
GCAGCAAAGCTTGCCAAAAATGATCCCCGCTGAAGGCCAAAAGAGAAAAGAAGGACTTAGAAACACGCTGGAATGGAGAGACCATCAAAGGAATTGCAATTGGAGGAGAAAAAAAAAAAATTTGGGAAATTTGGGCAATTTAGTGACCATATGAAAATGGACCGGGAGCATATCAGAACAGTGCAAAAAACCAAAACATGCCAAAAGAAAGCTCACAGACGGAGCAAAAGCAGAGGAAAATGTCAAGGAGGAAGAAAAATCTTGGTGGGGAAGATATATGAGACATGGCGTAGATGATTAAGAAAAATAATAAAAAAAAAGAAAAAAAACTTTCCCAAAGTCATCACCATCAAAAGGCATGGCATGTCATCCAGAGCAGGGACATGCACCAATGATTCCTCTAGTAGTCCCCATTAAAATCGCAAGATTCCGTTTCCCTTCCCGAAAGGAAATTTCATTTCCTTTCGGGAAGGGAAACGGAATCTTGCGAACCTGAAAAGAAAGGCTTACAAACACTCTGGAAAGGAGATAGGAACAAATGAAAAAAACCTGAAAAACACCCCAAAAAAACCTGAAAATGGGGTGTTTTAGTGTCTGCAAGAAATGACCCGTGAGGCAATCAGCTGCATTGCAAAGGACCAAAACATGCCAAAACAAAGCTCACAGATGTTGCAAAAGCAAGGGAAAAAGTCAAGGAGGATGACAGAACTCGGAGGAGAAGATATAAGAGACATGGCATGGTTGCTGAAAATAAATTTAAAAAAAATTAAGAAATCCTTCCCATACGCTATTAAGTGCAGGCACATGCAGCAAAGCTTGCCAAAAATGATCCCCGCTGAAGGCCAAAAGAGAAAAGAAGGACTTAGAAACACGCTGGAATGGAGATACCATCAAAGGAATTGCAATTGGAGGAGAAAAAAAAAAAATTGGGGAAATTTGGGCAATTTAGTGACCATATGAAAATGGACCGGGAGCATATCAGAACAGTGCAAAAAACCAAAACATGCCAAAAGAAAGCTCACAGACAGAGCAAAAGCAGAGGAAAATGTCAAGGAGGAAGAAAAATCTTGGTGGGGAAGATATATGAGACATGCCATGGATACATAAAAAAATAAAAAAAAAAAAAGAAAGGAATCTTTCCCATACGCTATTAAGTGCAGTCACATGCAGCAAAGCTTGCCAAAAATGATCCCCGCTGAAGGCCAAAAGAGAAAAGAAGGACTTAGAAACACGCTGGAATGGAGATACCATCAAAGGAATTGCAATTGGAGGAGAAAAAAAATAATTTGGGAAATTTGGGCAATTTCGCAACCATATGAAAATGGACCGGGAGCATATCAGAACAGTGCAAAAAACCAAAACATGCCAAAAGAAAGCTCACAGACGTAGCAAAAGCAGAGGAAAATGTCAAGGAGGAAGAAAAATCTTGGTGGGGAAGATATAAGAGACATGGCGTGGATGCTTAAGAAAAATAATAAAAAAAAAGAAAAAAAACTTTCCCAAAGTCATCACCATCAAAAGGCATGGCATGTCATCCAGAGCAGGGACATGCACCAATGATTCCTCTAGTAGTCCCCATTAAAATCGCAAGATTCCGTTTCCCTTCCCGAAAGGAAATGAAATTTCCTTTCGGGAAGGGAAACGGAATCTTGCGAACCTGAAAAGAAAGGCTTACAAACACTCTGGAAAGGAGATAGGAACAAATGAAAAAAACCTGAAAAACACCCCAAAAAAACCTGAAAATGGGGTGTTTTAGTGTCTGCAAGAAATGACCCGTGAGGCAATCAGCTGCATTGCAAAGGACCAAAACATGCCAAAACAAAGCTCACAGATGTTGCAAAAGCAAGGGAAAAAGTCAAGGAGGATGACAGAACTCGGAGGAGAAGATATAAGAGACATGGCATGGTTGCTGAAAATAAATCAAAAAAAAATTAAGAAATCTTTCCCATACGATATGTAGTGCAGGCACATGCAGCAAAGCTTGCCAAAAATGATCCCCGCTGAAGGCCAAAAGAGAAAAGAAGGACTTAGAAACACGCTGGAATGGAGATACCATCAAAGGAATTGCAATTGGAGGAGAAAAAAAAAAAATTTGGGAAATTTGGGCAATTTCGCGACCATATGAAAATGGATCGGGATTATTTCAGAACAGTGCCAAAAACCAAAACATGCCAAAAGAAAGCTCACAGACGTAGCAAAAGCAGAGGAAAATGTCAAGGAGGAAGAAAAATCTTGGTGGGGAAGATATAAGAGACATGGCGTGGATGCTTAAGAAAAATAATAAAAAAAAAGAAAAAAAACTTTCCCAAAGTCATCACCATCAAAAGGCATGGCATGTCATCCAGAGCAGGGACATGCACCAATGATTCCTCTAGTAGTCCCCATTAAAATCGCAAGATTCCGTTTCCCTTCCCGAAAGGAAATTTCATTTCCTTTCGGGAAGGGAAACGGAATCTTGCGAACCTGAAAAGAAAGGCTTACAAACACTCTGGAAAGGAGATAGGAACAAATGAAAAAAACCTGAAAAACACCCCAAAAAAACCTGAAAATGGGGTGTTTTAGTGTCTGCAAGAAATGACCCGTGAGGCAATCAGCTGCATTGCAAAGGACCAAAACATGCCAAAACAAAGCTCACAGATGTTGCAAAAGCAAGGGAAAAAGTCAAGGAGGATGACAGAACTCGGAGGAGAAGATATAAGAGACATGGCATGGTTGCTGAAAATAAATTTAAAAAAAATTAAGAAATCCTTCCCATACGCTATTAAGTGCAGGCACATGCAGCAAAGCTTGCCAAAAATGATCCCCGCTGAAGGCCAAAAGAGAAAAGAAGGACTTAGAAACACGCTGGAATGGAGATACCATCAAAGGAATTGCAATTGGAGGAGAAAAAAAAAAAATTTGGGAAATTTGGGCAATTTCGCGACCATATGAAAATGGACCGGGATTATTTCAGAACAGTGCAAAAAACCAAAACATGCCAAAAGAAAGCTCACAGATGGAGCAAAAGCAGAGGAAAATGTCAAGGAGGAAGAAAAATCTTGGTGGGGAAGATATAAGAGACATGGCGTGGATGCTTAAGAAAAATAATAAAAAAAAAGAAAAAAAACTTTCCCAAAGTCATAACCATCAAAAGGCATGGCATGTCATCCAGAGCAGGGACATGCACCAATGATTCCTCTAGTAGTCCCCATTAAAATCGCAAGATTCCGTTTCCCTTCCCGAAAGGAAATGAAATTTCCTTTCGGGAAGGGAAACGGAATCTTGCGAACCTGAAAAGAAAGGCTTACAAACACTCTGGAAAGGAGATAGGAACAAATGAAAAAAACCTGAAAAACACCCCAAAAAAACCTGAAAATGGGGTGTTTTAGTGTCTGCAAGAAATGACCCGTGAGGCAATCAGCTGCATTGCAAAGGACCAAAACATGCCAAAACAAAGCTCACAGATGTTGCAAAAGCAAGGGAAAAAGTCAAGGAGGATGACAGAACTCAGAGGAGAAGATATAAGAGACATGGCATGGTTGCTGAAAATAAATTTAAAAAAAATTAAGAAATCCTTCCCATACGCTATTAAGTGCAGGCACATGCAGCAAAGCTTGCCAAAAATGATCCCCGCTGAAGGCCAAAAGAGAAAAGAAGGACTTAGAAACACGCTGGAATGGAGATACCATCAAAGGAATTTGAAGTGGAGGAGAAAAAAAAAAAAATTTGGGAAATTTGGGCAATTTAGCGACCATATGAAAATGGACCGGAATTATTTCAGAACAGTGCAAAAAACCAAAACATGCCAAAAGAAAGCTCACAGACGGAGCAAATGCAGAGGAAAATGTCAAGGAGGAAGAAAAATCTTGGTGGGGAAGATATATGACACATGCCATGGATACATAAAAAAATAAAAAAAAAAAAAGAAAGGCATCTTTCCCATATGCTATTAAGTGCAGTCACATGCAGCAAAGCTTGCCAAAAATGATCCCCGCTGAAGGCCAAAAGAGAAAAGAAGGACTTAGAAACACGCTGGAATGGAGATACCATCAAAGGAATTGCAATTGGAGGAGAAAAAAAAAAATTGGGGAAATTTGGGCAATTTAGTGACCATATGAAAATGCACCGGGATTATATCAGAACAGTGCAAAAAACCAAAACATGCCAAAACTAAACTCAGACACGTAGCAAATGCAGAGGAAAATGTCAAGAAGGACAAAATAACTTTGAAGAGAAGATATAAGAGACATGCCATGGATATATAAAAAATTAGAAAAAAAAAAATTAAGAAATCTTTCCCATACGATATGTAGTGCAGGCACATGCAGCAAAGCTTGCCAAAAATGATCCCCGCTGAAGGCCAAAAGAGAAAAGAAGGACTTAGAAACACGCTGGAATGGAGATACCATCAAAGGAATTGCAATTGGAGGAGAAAAAAAAAAAATTGGGGAAATTTGGGCAATTTCGCGACCATATGAAAATGGATCGGGAGTATATATGAGAACAGTGCAAAAAACCAAAACATGCCAAAAGAAAGCTCACAGACGGAGCAAAAGCAGAGGAAAATGTCAAGGAGGAAGAAAAATCTTGGTGGGGAAGATATATGAGACATGCCATGGATACATAAAAAAATAAAAAAAAAAAAAGAAAGGCATCTTTCCCATACGCTATTAACTGCAGTCACATGCAGCAAAGCTTGCCAAAAATGATCCCCGCTGAAGGCCAAAAGAGAAAAGAAGGACTTAGAAACACGCTGGAATGGAGATACCATCAAAGGAATTTGAAGTGGAGGAGAAAAAAAAAAAATTTGGGAAATTTGGGCAATTTAGCGACCATATGAAAATGGACCGGAATTATTTCAGAACAGTGCAAAAAACCAAAACATGCCAAAAGAAAGCTCACAGACGGAGCAAATGCAGAGGAAAATGTCAAGGAGGAAGAAAAATCTTGGTGGGGAAGATATATGACACATGCCATGGATACATAAAAAAATAAAAAAAAAAAAAGAAAGGCATCTTTCCCATACGCTATTAAGTGCAGTCACATGCAGCAAAGCTTGCCAAAAATGATCCCCGCTGAAGGCCAAAAGAGAAAAGAAGGACTTAGAAACACGCTGGAATGGAGATACCATCAAAGGAATTGCAATTGGAGGAGAAAAAAAAAAAATTTGGGAAATTTGGGCAATTTCGCAACCATATGAAAATGGACCGGGAGCATATCAGAACAGTGCAAAAAACCAAAACATGCCAAAAGAAAGCTCACAGACAGAGCAAAAGCAGAGGAAAATGTCAAGGAGGAAGAAAAATCTTGGTGGGGAAGATATATGAGACATGCCATGGATACATAAAAAAATAAAAAAAAAAAAAGAAAGGAATCTTTCCCATACGCTATTAAGTGCAGTCACATGCAGCAAAGCTTGCCAAAAATGATCCCCGCTGAAGGCCAAAAGAGAAAAGAAGGACTTAGAAACACGCTGGAATGGAGATACCATCAAAGGAATTGCAATTGGAGGAGAAAAAAAAAAAATTGGGGAAATTTGGGCAATTTAGTGACCATATGAAAATGGACCGGGAGCATATCAGAACAGTGCAAAAAACCAAAACATGCCAAAAGAAAGCTCACAGACGTAGCAAAAGCAGAGGAAAATGTCAAGGAGGAAGAAAAATCTTGGTGGGGAAGATATATGAGACATGGCGTAGATGATTAAGAAAAATAATAAAAAGAAAGAAAAAAACTTTCCCAAAGTCATAACCATCAAAAGGCATGGCATGTCATCCAGAGCAGGGACATGCACCAATGATTCCTCTAGTAGTCCCCATTAAAATCGCAAGATTCCGTTTCCCTTCCCGAAAGGAAATGAAATTTCCTTTCGGGAAGGGAAACGGAATCTTGCGAACCTGAAAAGAAAGGCTTACAAACACTCTGGAAAGGAGATAGGAACAAATGAAAAAAACCTGAAAAACACCCCAAAAAAACCTGAAAATGGGGTGTTTTAGTGTCTGCAAGAAATGACCCGTGAGGCAATCAGCTGCATTGCAAAGGACAAAAACATGCCAAAAAAAAGCTCACAGATGTTGCAAAAGCAAGGGAAAAAGTCAAGGAGGATGACAGAACTCGGAGGAGAAGATATAGGAGACATGGCATGGTTGCTGAAAATAAATAAAAAAAAAATAAAGAAATCCTTCCCATACGCTATTAAGTGCAGGCACATGCAGCAAAGCTTGCCAAAAATGATCCCCGCTGAAGGCCAAAAGAGAAAAGAAGGACTTAGAAACACGCTGGAATGGAGAGACCATCAAAGGAATTGCAATTGGAGGAGAAAAAAAAAAAATTTGGGAAATTTGGGCAATTTCGCGACCATATGAAAATGGATTGGGATTATTTCAGAACAGTGCAAAAAACCAAAACATGCCAAAAGAAAGCTCACAGACGTAGCAAAAGCAGCGGAAAATGTCAAGGAGGAAGAAAAATCTTGGTGGGGAAGATATATGAGACATGCCATGGATACAGAAAAAAAAAAAAAAAAAAAGAAAGGAATCTTTCCCATTCGCTATTAAGTGCAGTCACATGCAGCAAAGCTTGCCAAAAATGATCCCCGCTGAAGGCCAAAAGAGAAAAGAAGGACTTAGAAACACGCTGGAATGGAGATACCATCAAAGGAATTGCAATTGGAGGAGAAAAAAAAAAAATTTGGGAAATTTGGGCAATTTAGTGACCATATGAAAATGGACCGGGAGCATATCAGAACAGTGCAAAAAACCAAAACATGCCAAAAGAAAGCTCACAGACGGAGCAAAAGCAGAGGAAAATGTCAAGGAGGAAGAAAAATCTTGGTGGGGAAGATATAAGAGACATGGCGTGGATGCTTAAGAAAAATAATAAAAAAAAAGAAAAAAAACTTTCCCAAAGTCATCACCATCAAAAGGCATGGCATGTCATCCAGAGCAGGGACATGCACCAATGATTCCTCTAGTAGTCCCCATTAAAATCGCAAGATTCCGTTTCCCTTCCCGAAAGGAAATGAAATTTCCTTTCGGGAAGGGAAACGGAATCTTGCGAACCTGAAAAGAAAGGCTTACAAACACTCTGGAAAGGAGATAGGAACAAATGAAAAAAACCTGAAAAACACCCCAAAAAAACCTGAAAATGGGGTGTTTTAGTGTCTGCAAGAAATGACCCGTGAGGCAATCAGCTGCATTGCAAAGGACCAAAACATGCCAAAACAAAGCTCACAGATGTTGCAAAAGCAAGGGAAAAAGTCAAGGAGGATGACAGAACTCGGAGGAGAAGATATAAGAGACATGGCATGGTTGCTGAAAATAAATTTAAAAAAAATTAAGAAATCCTTCCCATACGCTATTAAGTGCAGGCACATGCAGCAAAGCTTGCCAAAAATGATCCCCGCTGAAGGCCAAAAGAGAAAAGAAGGACTTAGAAACACGCTGGAATGGAGATACCATCAAAGGAATTGCAATTGGAGGAGAAAAAAAAAAAATTGGGGAAATTTGGGCAATTTAGTGACCATATGAAAATGGACCGGGAGCATATCAGAACAGTGCAAAAAACCAAAACATGCCAAAAGAAAGCTCACAGACAGAGCAAAAGCAGAGGAAAATGTCAAGGAGGAAGAAAAATCTTGGTGGGGAAGATATATGAGACATGCCATGGATACATAAAAAAATAAAAAAAAAAAAAGAAAGGAATCTTTCCCATATGCTATTAAGTGCAGGCACATGCAGCAAAGCTTGCCAAAAATGATCCCCGCTGAAGGCCAAAAGAGAAAAGAAGGACTTAGAAACACGCTGGAATGGAGATACCATCAAAGGAATTGCAATTGGAGGAGAAAAAAAAAAAATTTGGGAAATTTGGGCAATTTCGCGACCATATGAAAATGGATCGGGATTATTTCAGAACAGTGCCAAAAACCAAAACATGCCAAAAGAAAGCTCACAGACGTAGCAAAAGCAGAGGAAAATGTCAAGGAGGAAGAAAAATCTTGGTGGGGAAGATATAAGAGACATGGCGTGGATGCTTAAGAAAAATAATAAAAAAAAAGAAAAAAAACTTTCCCAAAGTCATAACCATCAAAAGGCATGGCATGTCATCCAGAGCAGGGACATGCACCAATGATTCCTCTAGTAGTCCCCATTAAAATCGCAAGATTCCGTTTCCCTTCCCGAAAGGAAATGAAATTTCCTTTCGGGAAGGGAAACGGAATCTTGCGAACCTGAAAAGAAAGGCTTACAAACACTCTGGAAAGGAGATAGGAACAAATGAAAAAAACCTGAAAAACACCCCAAAAAAACCTGAAAATGGGGTGTTTTAGTGTCTGCAAGAAATGACCCGTGAGGCAATCAGCTGCATTGCAAAGGACCAAAACATGCCAAAACAAAGCTCACAGATGTTGCAAAAGCAAGGGAAAAAGTCAAGGAGGATGAATGAACTCGGAGGAGAAGATATAAGAGACATGGCATGGTTGCTGAAAATAAATTTAAAAAAAATTAAGAAATCCTTCCCATACGCTATTAAGTGCAGGCACATGCAGCAAAGCTTGCCAAAAATGATCCCCGCTGAAGGCCAAAAGAGAAAAGAAGGACTTAGAAACACGCTGGAATGGAGATACCATCAAAGGAATTGCAATTGGAGGAGAAAAAAAAAAAATTTGGGAAATTTGGGCAATTTCGCGACCATATGAAAATGGATCGGGAGTATATATGAGAACAGTGCAAAAAACCAAAACATGCCAAAAGAAAGCTCACAGACGGAGCAAATGCAGAGGAAAATGTCAAGGAGGAAGAAAAATCTTGGTGGGGAAGATATATGACACATGCCATGGATACATAAAAAAATAAAAAAAAAAAAAGAAAGGCATCTTTCCCATACGCTATTAAGTGCAGTCACATGCAGCAAAGCTTGCCAAAAATGATCCCCGCTGAAGGCCAAAAGAGAAAAGAAGGACTTAGAAACACGCTGGAATGGAGATACCATCAAAGGAATTGCAATTGGAGGAGAAAAAAAAAAAATTTGGGAAATTTGGGCAATTTCGCAACCATATGAAAATGGACCGGGAGCATATCAGAACAGTGCAAAAAACCAAAACATGCCAAAAGAAAGCTCACAGACAGAGCAAAAGCAGAGGAAAATGTCAAGGAGGAAGAAAAATCTTGGTGGGGAAGATATATGAGACATGCCATGGATACATAAAAAAATAAAAAAAAAAAAAGAAAGGAATCTTTCCCATACGCTATTAAGTGCAGTCACATGCAGCAAAGCTTGCCAAAAATGATCCCCGCTGAAGGCCAAAAGAGAAAAGAAGGACTTAGAAACACGCTGGAATGGAGATACCATCAAAGGAATTGCAATTGGAGGAGAAAAAAAAAAAATTGGGGAAATTTGGGCAATTTAGTGACCATATGAAAATGGACCGGGAGCATATCAGAACAGTGGAAAAAACCAAAACATGCCAAAAGAAAGCTCACAGACGTAGCAAAAGCAGAGGAAAATGTCAAGGAGGAAGAAAAATCTTGGTGGGGAAGATATATGAGACATGGCGTAGATGATTAAGAAAAATAATAAAAAGAAAGAAAAAAACTTTCCCAAAGTCATAACCATCAAAAGGCATGGCATGTCATCCAGAGCAGGGACATGCACCAATGATTCCTCTAGTAGTCCCCATTAAAATCGCAAGATTCCGTTTCCCTTCCCGAAAGGAAATGAAATTTCCTTTCGGGAAGGGAAACGGAATCTTGCGAACCTGAAAAGAAAGGCTTACAAACACTCTGGAAAGGAGATAGGAACAAATGAAAAAAACCTGAAAAACACCCCAAAAAAACCTGAAAATGGGGTGTTTTAGTGTCTGCAAGAAATGACCCGTGAGGCAATCAGCTGCATTGCAAAGGACAAAAACATGCCAAAAAAAAGCTCACAGATGTTGCAAAAGCAAGGGAAAAAGTCAAGGAGGATGACAGAACTCGGAGGAGAAGATATAGGAGACATGGCATGGTTGCTGAAAATAAATAAAAAAAAAATAAAGAAATCCTTCCCATACGCTATTAAGTGCAGGCACATGCAGCAAAGCTTGCCAAAAATGATCCCCGCTGAAGGCCAAAAGAGAAAAGAAGGACTTAGAAACACGCTGGAATGGAGAGACCATCAAAGGAATTGCAATTGGAGGAGAAAAAAAAAAAATTTGGGAAATTTGGGCAATTTCGCGACCATATGAAAATGGATTGGGATTATTTCAGAACAGTGCAAAAAACCAAAACATGCCAAAAGAAAGCTCACAGACGTAGCAAAAGCAGCGGAAAATGTCAAGGAGGAAGAAAAATCTTGGTGGGGAAGATATATGAGACATGCCATGGATACAGAAAAAAAAAAAAAAAAAAAGAAAGGAATCTTTCCCATTCGCTATTAAGTGCAGTCACATGCAGCAAAGCTTGCCAAAAATGATCCCCGCTGAAGGCCAAAAGAGAAAAGAAGGACTTAGAAACACGCTGGAATGGAGATACCATCAAAGGAATTGCAATTGGAGGAGAAAAAAAAAAAATTTGGGAAATTTGGGCAATTTAGTGACCATATGAAAATGGACCGGGAGCATATCAGAACAGTGCAAAAAACCAAAACATGCCAAAAGAAAGCTCACAGACGGAGCAAAAGCAGAGGAAAATGTCAAGGAGGAAGAAAAATCTTGGTGGGGAAGATATAAGAGACATGGCGTGGATGCTTAAGAAAAATAATAAAAAAAAAGAAAAAAAACTTTCCCAAAGTCATCACCATCAAAAGGCATGGCATGTCATCCAGAGCAGGGACATGCACCAATGATTCCTCTAGTAGTCCCCATTAAAATCACAAGATTCCGTTTCCCTTCCCGAAAGGAAATGAAATTTCCTTTCGGGAAGGGAAACGGAATCTTGCGAACCTGAAAAGAAAGGCTTACAAACACTCTGGAAAGGAGATAGGAACAAATGAAAAAAACCTGAAAAACACCCCAAAAAAACCTGAAAATGGGGTGTTTTAGTGTCTGCAAGAAATGACCCGTGAGGCAATCAGCTGCATTGCAAAGGACCAAAACATGCCAAAACAAAGCTCACAGATGTTGCAAAAGCAAGGGAAAAAGTCAAGGAGGATGACAGAACTCGGAGGAGAAGATATAAGAGACATGGCATGGTTGCTGAAAATAAATTTAAAAAAAATTAAGAAATCCTTCCCATACGCTATTAAGTGCAGGCACATGCAGCAAAGCTTGCCAAAAATGATCCCCGCTGAAGGCCAAAAGAGAAAAGAAGGACTTAGAAACACGCTGGAATGGAGATACCATCAAAGGAATTGCAATTGGAGGAGAAAAAAAAAAAATTGGGGAAATTTGGGCAATTTAGTGACCATATGAAAATGGACCGGGAGCATATCAGAACAGTGCAAAAAACCAAAACATGCCAAAAGAAAGCTCACAGACAGAGCAAAAGCAGAGGAAAATGTCAAGGAGGAAGAAAAATCTTGGTGGGGAAGATATATGAGACATGCCATGGATACATAAAAAAATAAAAAAAAAAAAAGAAAGGAATCTTTCCCATATGCTATTAAGTGCAGGCACATGCAGCAAAGCTTGCCAAAAATGATCCCCGCTGAAGGCCAAAAGAGAAAAGAAGGACTTAGAAACACGCTGGAATGGAGATACCATCAAAGGAATTGCAATTGGAGGAGAAAAAAAAAAAATTTGGGAAATTTGGGCAATTTCGCGACCATATGAAAATGGATCGGGATTATTTCAGAACAGTGCCAAAAACCAAAACATGCCAAAAGAAAGCTCACAGACGTAGCAAAAGCAGAGGAAAATGTCAAGGAGGAAGAAAAATCTTGGTGGGGAAGATATAAGAGACATGGCGTGGATGCTTAAGAAAAATAATAAAAAAAAAGAAAAAAAACTTTCCCAAAGTCATAACCATCAAAAGGCATGGCATGTCATCCAGAGCAGGGACATGCACCAATGATTCCTCTAGTAGTCCCCATTAAAATCGCAAGATTCCGTTTCCCTTCCCGAAAGGAAATGAAATTTCCTTTCGGGAAGGGAAACGGAATCTTGCGAACCTGAAAAGAAAGGCTTACAAACACTCTGGAAAGGAGATAGGAACAAATGAAAAAAACCTGAAAAACACCCCAAAAAAACCTGAAAATGGGGTGTTTTAGTGTCTGCAAGAAATGACCCGTGAGGCAATCAGCTGCATTGCAAAGGACCAAAACATGCCAAAACAAAGCTCACAGATGTTGCAAAAGCAAGGGAAAAAGTCAAGGAGGATGAATGAACTCGGAGGAGAAGATATAAGAGACATGGCATGGTTGCTGAAAATAAATTTAAAAAAAATTAAGAAATCCTTCCCATACGCTATTAAGTGCAGGCACATGCAGCAAAGCTTGCCAAAAATGATCCCCGCTGAAGGCCAAAAGAGAAAAGAAGGACTTAGAAACACGCTGGAATGGAGATACCATCAAAGGAATTGCAATTGGAGGAGAAAAAAAAAAAATTTGGGAAATTTGGGCAATTTCGCGACCATATGAAAATGGACCGGGATTATTTCAGAACAGTGCAAAAAACCAAAACATGCCAAAAGAAAGCTCACAGATGGAGCAAAAGCAGAGGAAAATGTCAAGGAGGAAGAAAAATCTTGGTGGGGAAGATATAAGAGACATGGCGTGGATGCTTAAGAAAAATAATAAAAAAAAAGAAAAAAAACTTTCCCAAAGTCATAACCATCAAAAGGCATGGCATGTCATCCAGAGCAGGGACATGCACCAATGATTCCTCTAGTAGTCCCCATTAAAATCGCAAGATTCCGTTTCCCTTCCCGAAAGGAAATGAAATTTCCTTTCGGGAAGGGAAACGGAATCTTGCGAACCTGAAAAGAAAGGCTTACAAACACTCTGGAAAGGAGATAGGAACAAATGAAAAAAACCTGAAAAACACCCCAAAAAAACCTGAAAATGGGGTGTTTTAGTGTCTGCAAGAAATGACCCGTGAGGCAATCAGCTGCATTGCAAAGGACCAAAACATGCCAAAACAAAGCTCACAGATGTTGCAAAAGCAAGGGAAAAAGTCAAGGAGGATGACAGAACTCAGAGGAGAAGATATAAGAGACATGGCATGGTTGCTGAAAATAAATTTAAAAAAAATTAAGAAATCCTTCCCATACGCTATTAAGTGCAGGCACATGCAGCAAAGCTTGCCAAAAATGATCCCCGCTGAAGGCCAAAAGAGAAAAGAAGGACTTAGAAACACGCTGGAATGGAGATACCATCAAAGGAATTGCAATTGGAGGAGAAAAAAAAAAATTGGGGAAATTTGGGCAATTTAGTGACCATATGAAAATGCACCGGGATTATATCAGAACAGTGCAAAAAACCAAAACATGCCAAAACTAAACTCAGACACGTAGCAAATGCAGAGGAAAATGTCAAGAAGGACAAAATAACTTTGAAGAGAAGATATAAGAGACATGCCATGGATATATAAAAAATTAGAAAAAAAAAAATTAAGAAATCTTTCCCATACGATATGTAGTGCAGGCACATGCAGCAAAGCTTGCCAAAAATGATCCCCGCTGAAGGCCAAAAGAGAAAAGAAGGACTTAGAAACACGCTGGAATGGAGATACCATCAAAGGAATTGCAATTGGAGGAGAAAAAAAAAAAATTGGGGAAATTTGGGCAATTTCGCGACCATATGAAAATGGATCGGGAGTATATATGAGAACAGTGCAAAAAACCAAAACATGCCAAAAGAAAGCTCACAGACGGAGCAAATGCAGAGGAAAATGTCAAGGAGGAAGAAAAATCTTGGTGGGGAAGATATATGACACATGCCATGGATACATAAAAAAATAAAAAAAAAAAAAGAAAGGCATCTTTCCCATACGCTATTAAGTGCAGTCACATGCAGCAAAGCTTGCCAAAAATGATCCCCGCTGAAGGCCAAAAGAGAAAAGAAGGACTTAGAAACACGCTGGAATGGAGATACCATCAAAGGAATTGCAATTGGAGGAGAAAAAAAAAAAATTTGGGAAATTTGGGCAATTTCGCAACCATATGAAAATGGACCGGGAGCATATCAGAACAGTGCAAAAAACCAAAACATGCCAAAAGAAAGCTCACAGACAGAGCAAAAGCAGAGGAAAATGTCAAGGAGGAAGAAAAATCTTGGTGGGGAAGATATATGAGACATGCCATGGATACATAAAAAAATTAAAAAAAAACAAGAAAGGAATCTTTCCCATACGCTATTAAGTGCAGTCACATGCAGCAAAGCTTGCCAAAAATGATCCCCGCTGAAGGCCAAAAGAGAAAAGAAGGACTTAGAAACACGCTGGAATGGAGATACCATCAAAGGAATTGCAATTGGAGGAGAAAAAAAAAAAATTGGGGAAATTTGGGCAATTTAGTGACCATATGAAAATGGACCGGGAGCATATCAGAACAGTGGAAAAAACCAAAACATGCCAAAAGAAAGCTCACAGACGTAGCAAAAGCAGAGGAAAATGTCAAGGAGGAAGAAAAATCTTGGTGGGGAAGATATATGAGACATGGCGTAGATGATTAAGAAAAATAATAAAAAGAAAGAAAAAAACTTTCCCAAAGTCATAACCATCAAAAGGCATGGCATGTCATCCAGAGCAGGGACATGCACCAATGATTCCTCTAGTAGTCCCCATTAAAATCGCAAGATTCCGTTTCCCTTCCCGAAAGGAAATGAAATTTCCTTTCGGGAAGGGAAACGGAATCTTGCGAACCTGAAAAGAAAGGCTTACAAACACTCTGGAAAGGAGATAGGAACAAATGAAAAAAACCTGAAAAACACCCCAAAAAAACCTGAAAATGGGGTGTTTTAGTGTCTGCAAGAAATGACCCGTGAGGCAATCAGCTGCATTGCAAAGGACAAAAACATGCCAAAAAAAAGCTCACAGATGTTGCAAAAGCAAGGGAAAAAGTCAAGGAGGATGACAGAACTCGGAGGAGAAGATATAGGAGACATGGCATGGTTGCTGAAAATAAATAAAAAAAAAATAAAGAAATCCTTCCCATACGCTATTAAGTGCAGGCACATGCAGCAAAGCTTGCCAAAAATGATCCCCGCTGAAGGCCAAAAGAGAAAAGAAGGACTTAGAAACACGCTGGAATGGAGAGACCATCAAAGGAATTGCAATTGGAGGAGAAAAAAAAAAAATTTGGGAAATTTGGGCAATTTCGCGACCATATGAAAATGGATTGGGATTATTTCAGAACAGTGCAAAAAACCAAAACATGCCAAAAGAAAGCTCACAGACGTAGCAAAAGCAGCGGAAAATGTCAAGGAGGAAGAAAAATCTTGGTGGGGAAGATATATGAGACATGCCATGGATACAGAAAAAAAAAAAAAAAAAAAAGAAAGGAATCTTTCCCATTCGCTATTAAGTGCAGTCACATGCAGCAAAGCTTGCCAAAAATGATCCCCGCTGAAGGCCAAAAGAGAAAAGAAGGACTTAGAAACACGCTGGAATGGAGATACCATCAAAGGAATTGCAATTGGAGGAGAAAAAAAAAAAATTGGGGAAATTTGGGCAATTTAGTGACCATATGAAAATGGACCGGGAGCATATCAGAACAGTGGAAAAAACCAAAACATGCCAAAAGAAAGCTCACAGACGTAGCAAAAGCAGAGGAAAATGTCAAGGAGGAAGAAAAATCTTGGTGGGGAAGATATAAGAGACATGGCGTGGATGCTTAAGAAAAATAATAAAAAAAAAGAAAAAAAACTTTCCCAAAGTCATCACCATCAAAAGGCATGGCATGTCATCCAGAGCAGGGACATGCACCAATGATTCCTCTAGTAGTCCCCATTAAAATCGCAAGATTCCGTTTCCCTTCCCGAAAGGAAATGAAATTTCCTTTCGGGAAGGGAAACGGAATCTTGCGAACCTGAAAAGAAAGGCTTACAAACACTCTGGAAAGGAGATAGGAACAAATGAAAAAAACCTGAAAAACACCCCAAAAAAACCTGAAAATGGGGTGTTTTAGTGTCTGCAAGAAATGACCCGTGAGGCAATCAGCTGCATTGCAAAGGACCAAAACATGCCAAAACAAAGCTCACAGATGTTGCAAAAGCAAGGGAAAAAGTCAAGGAGGATGACAGAACTCGGAGGAGAAGATATAAGAGACATGGCATGGTTGCTGAAAATAAATTTAAAAAAAATTAAGAAATCCTTCCCATACGCTATTAAGTGCAGGCACATGCAGCAAAGCTTGCCAAAAATGATCCCCGCTGAAGGCCAAAAGAGAAAAGAAGGACTTAGAAACACGCTGGAATGGAGATACCATCAAAGGAATTGCAATTGGAGGAGAAAAAAAAAAAATTTGGGAAATTTGGGCAATTTCGCAACCATATGAAAATGGATTGGGATTATTTCAGAACAGTGCAAAAAACCAAAACATGCCAAAAGAAAGCTCACAGACGTAGCAAAAGCAGCGGAAAATGTCAAGGAGGAAGAAAAATCTTGGTGGGGAAGATATATGAGACATGCCATGGATACAGAAAAAAAAAAAAAAAAAAAAGAAAGGAATCTTTCCCATTCGCTATTAAGTGCAGTCACATGCAGCAAAGCTTGCCAAAAATGATCCCCGCTGAAGGCCAAAAGAGAAAAGAAGGACTTAGAAACACGCTGGAATGGAGATACCATCAAAGGAATTGCAATTGGAGGAGAAAAAAAAAAAATTGGGGAAATTTGGGCAATTTAGTGACCATATGAAAATGGACCGGGAGCATATCAGAACAGTGCAAAAAACCAAAACATGCCAAAAGAAAGCTCACAGACGGAGCAAAAGCAGAGGAAAATGTCAAGGAGGAAGAAAAATCTTGGTGGGGAAGATATATGAGACATGGCGTAGATGATTAAGAAAAATAATAAAAAAAAAGAAAAAAAACTTTCCCAAAGTCATCACCATCAAAAGGCATGGCATGTCATCCAGAGCAGGGACATGCACCAATGATTCCTCTAGTAGTCCCCATTAAAATCGCAAGATTCCGTTTCCCTTCCCGAAAGGAAATGAAATTTCCTTTCGGGAAGGGAAACGGAATCTTGCGAACCTGAAAAGAAAGGCTTACAAACACTCTGGAAAGGAGATAGGAACAAATGAAAAAAACCTGAAAAACACCCCAAAAAAACCTGAAAATGGGGTGTTTTAGTGTCTGCAAGAAATGACCCGTGAGGCAATCAGCTGCATTGCAAAGGACCAAAACATGCCAAAACAAAGCTCACAGATGTTGCAAAAGCAAGGGAAAAAGTCAAGGAGGATGACAGAACTCGGAGGAGAAGATATAAGAGACATGGCATGGTTGCTGAAAATAAATTTAAAAAAAATTAAGAAATCCTTCCCATACGCTATTAAGTGCAGGCACATGCAGCAAAGCTTGCCAAAAATGATCCCCGCTGAAGGCCAAAAGAGAAAAGAAGGACTTAGAAACACGCTGGAATGGAGATACCATCAAAGGAATTGCAATTGGAGGAGAAAAAAAAAAAATTGGGGAAATTTGGGCAATTTAGTGACCATATGAAAATGGACCGGGAGCATATCAGAACAGTGCAAAAAACCAAAACATGCCAAAAGAAAGCTCACAGACAGAGCAAAAGCAGAGGAAAATGTCAAGGAGGAAGAAAAATCTTGGTGGGGAAGATATATGAGACATGCCATGGATACATAAAAAAATAAAAAAAAAAAAAGAAAGGAATCTTTCCCATATGCTATTAAGTGCAGGCACATGCAGCAAAGCTTGCCAAAAATGATCCCCGCTGAAGGCCAAAAGAGAAAAGAAGGACTTAGAAACACGCTGGAATGGAGATACCATCAAAGGAATTGCAATTGGAGGAGAAAAAAAAAAAATTGGGGAAATTTGGGCAATTTAGTGACCATATGAAAATGGACCGGGAGCATATCAGAACAGTGGAAAAAACCAAAACATGCCAAAAGAAAGCTCACAGACGTAGCAAAAGCAGAGGAAAATGTCAAGGAGGAAGAAAAATCTTGGTGGGGAAGATATATGAGACATGGCGTAGATGATTAAGAAAAATAATAAAAAGAAAGAAAAAAACTTTCCCAAAGTCATAACCATCAAAAGGCATGGCATGTCATCCAGAGCAGGGACATGCACCAATGATTCCTCTAGTAGTCCCCATTAAAATCGCAAGATTCCGTTTCCCTTCCCGAAAGGAAATGAAATTTCCTTTCGGGAAGGGAAACGGAATCTTGCGAACCCGAAAAGAAAGGCTTACAAACACTCTGGAAAGGAGATAGGAACAAATGAAAAAAACCCGAAAAACACCCCAAAAAAACCTGAAAATGGGGTGTTTTAGTGTCTGCAAGAAATGACCCGTGAGGCAATCAGCTGCATTGCAAAGGACCAAAACATGCCAAAACAAAGCTCACAGATGTTGCAAAAGCAAGGGAAAAAGTCAAGGAGGATGACAGAACTCGGAGGAGAAGATATAAGATATTTCTCTTATCCTTAGAGAAATAGTTTAATGTCTTAGAATTTTTAAAATAATTTGAAATTTAACCGGCCAGATAGCTTTGGGGTGAGTAAAACTAAACCAAACTATTTTATTTCATGTTCAATCAAAAGTATTTTGGGAACACTTTCTCAAATAGCAGTTTGGATTGCAGGAAACTATTTTCATGAGAGCAGTCGGTTCTGTAGATAATAACTTGTCCCATACTGTGTTCATGCTTTGCAAGCCCTAGTTGTTTTTTTTCCTCTAAAGTCTATATCCATATCCCTTGCTGCCACCTGCTGTGTCACACAGAGTGGCTGGAATAGTTACCCATAGGATTTTGTAGGTTTTGTAATATTGTACTTTGTAAACAACAAGAAAATATTCAGTATCTGATGTAGTGTTTAAGCAAGTATGGGGTAGTTTTTTTGAGAGATTGAAAAAGAATACCAAACCCAAGTGACCAAACCTTCAGACCAATTTAACAGCCATATAAAAATAGCAATAATACACAATCTGTGTTGTCCTTTTACTTGTGCAAATACTCAAATGAGTAAAGAAACAAGTGTAATTAGATGTTATGCCAGAATGTCAGCTGGAGGTCTATTTAGGTCTCTGCTCTACATAGCTGCCACTCCCAAAATCTCTTGCTTACATACTCACATAAAAACCTCTATAAAGCTGTGTTACTGGGAAAAAAAAAAAAGTAAAAGGCAGCTGTCAGAATCTTGCTTTAAATTTTGCTTTAGTCAGAGTGAGGATGGCATACATCCTCAGCAAAGTGATGAAAGCAGGGATTTCTCTCTCTACCAGGATATCAAAAGGCTGCAAATGTCTTATAGGGTGGATGAAAAATTTGTAGCTGAGGAATAAAAAGCAAGAGGTCTTTAAATATGTAAAACAGAAATGAGTTGAATAGGAATACCTCCAGATCACTGGTCCTAATGATTATATGCAGTTTCTTTCAAATTTTCTGCAGATTTAGGCATATAAAATATGCTTTTAGAAATTTATTGAAGAAAAAGATAAAATAAAACTTAGGTGATCACTGTTATATAATGATAAAAAATAATTAAATATTATATATATTGTGATCCATCAGAAAAGCATTACAAGCCTAAGCTCCAAGGTTTTTCTGTCCTCTGCCACCAGCCCTACACCCAGCACTGATGCTTTGTTGAGCTCATAGCAGTGCACCAATGAAATACTTGCTTTCTATACCTGAAGATATAACCACAATGTCCCATAGGAAGCCATTTCATGTGTTTTGCCCTTAAGATTGCATTCTGTAAGGTGAAAGGTGAACTTAAGCACTAAATGTCTGGTTGTTCATTTTGCTTAACTGCTAATTCAGTTTGTCAAATAATACATTTTCAGATAATGCCAAGGCTTGTTTTTGTGGGATGTTGTGCACTAGGCAAAACAGATGAGACTGTGCCAGATTTTGTCTGTAAAAAGAAAAAAATAAAAAAATTGTAAAGAAAAAAATAAAAAACTTATGAAGTCCCTGACCAGTCCCTCAGGACTTTTGCTTGTTATTTCTTCATAGTTTCATATAAAATCTATAGCACTCCTCCTCAATTTCCCATGTAAAAATATTCTGATTGATTGCAATATTAATAATTGCCTTCCTTTTATAATAATTGTCTTTCACTCTGAAATTTAAATAACTAAAAAAAATATGAATTTTGCTATATCTGTAAAGATACATATCCAGGCTGGAGGAGAGGCACAGCCCAGAGCTGGACAGCGCAGATGTGGCCAGTCTGTACTACTTGATCTCACTTTGAGATAATGGTCCCTTGCATTGCTCCATTTGTTTGTGTGTTTACATAATCTTCCTTTTGTTAGCATTTATGGTGTCAGTAACTTGTGTTCTGTGTTTCTGAAAGGTTTGACATTCTTCCATTAAGATACAGCTTGGAGCACCATGTTTAAAACCTACTGGAAGACTTTATACAAGAGGTAAAACACTGTTTCTCACTAAAGTTAGAAAAAACCCCAGCTTTTAAAGTTTTTTTTTATTTGCCTGTAAAGAATAGCAGAAAGAAATATATTGGTTACAAAAAATTAAGACTACTATTTCAGTCTCTGTTGGTTTTGTTGAGTTTTTTTACATGACTAATAAAATTGCCCCGCTTTTGTGGACTTGTAAATAAGCAAGAGGCTATTTACTATAGATATTGGATTTAAAAGTTCACTAAAGGAAGACTGGGAAAAGTATGACTTAAAATATAGCATTTTTTAGCTATAAATTAATGGGAAACCTCTTTCTCTCATTTTTATGCTGAATGATTTTCTTCTGTCCCACATCAAAAATAAGTTTTATCAAGAGTCAAGGAGGACAAAATAACTTTGTTATTTTGAGAGAATGAGGAGAAAAAAAACCTTCAAGATAAAGAATTCAAGAAAAATAATTATTTTTTTCTGAACATATTGAACACAGGCAGAGTGAACAGAGCTGCAAAACTGTGATTCTGTTGTTATACTAACTGAAAATAAGTGCTTCAATATGATAACAGGATTGCCTTGTGTAAAATCTTTGCTGAGACACTGTGTGAGGGAACTTTGTGCAGTTTGAGGAGTTGATTCTAGCATAAAAATGCATGGAAATATTCCAAAGACCAGGTAAATGGCAAAGTGGCCATGAAGGCACTGGCATATTCAGACAAGGAAACCAAGGTCGATGGATTTTGGTTCTTGCCCTTAACAGAAAACATGAATGATAGTGAACAACTCTGGCGAAGGGCAAACAATTATTCAGTCAATTATTTAAAACTAGTAAAAGAACAAATAAGCAAAAACTAAACATCTGGAGTTTAGGTTGGAAATTAAAAAAAAAAAAAGGTTCCTAGCCTTTAATGTAAATCTTTTGTGTAACAACCTTCTAATGGGAAAATAGAAAGGGAGAAGAAATAATATCTTTTTAAATAGAACTTAAGAGTGATCTTGAAATTATTCTATTCTTTTTTTTTTTAATACTAGCAGAGAACCAAATGCAGCGATGCCAGGGATCACTTCTTCATTTCTGCATTTCTCCAGCCTATTAAATGCAAGAAGATAATATATTTTCTCTTCCAGAAGAGAACAGGAAGAATAGGACTTTACAGTAGAGCTGCCATCTAAAGAAGTTTTACACTGTAAGTCCCAACCCCAGATCAAGGTAAGAATTAAGATTTTAATTTTTTAATTTATATTATTTGTCCATGTTCCCAGTTTCTTTTTGCATAAATGAATTATTCAGTGCTTCAGTAAAATGTTTATAGAATAGATGGGATTAATGATCAGACACATAGGTGTGTCCTACAACATGAATCCATCTTGGTTCACCTCTTATTATCTATGTTTCAGATTTAAGTTTGGAATTACCAGTCTTTGGGGCAAAAACTGAATGTGAATTTTTACCTGCTGTGATCTCCTCTCTTTCCCTCACATCCTCTCTCCTGGTGTTTCTGATAAACAGATTCAGCTCAAGTTTACCTAATTGAAAATCTCATTTTGGAGCTATAAAACTCCATGGCAAGGTGAATGCAAGAGGATCTCTATGGATACACTGCATATTTCAGCTGCATTACTAGAATCATTCAGATCACACCCACAAATTTATTTTTCAACTAACGAAGAACATATGCAGAAAATTTCCACAAGGTGGGGATAAAGGGATGTTTCATATCAAGGAGTTTGCTTTTACAAGACTCAGTTTATAGTTTGCACATCTGTATGAAGTTTATGGAAGAGAAATTTTATCTTACAAATCAGGGATTCAAACAAAATATTCATGAAAGCACAGTAACTTTCCACTGACTGTTGTAGGATAACATGTAGGCTTGTTTAAATAACTTGAACGGTATAATCATAAGGGTTATTTAGCAGTGGCCCTGAGAGAGTTCAATTCACTATTTGTCACTTTGTTTGATTTAAAATTATCAAACTTATGCTTCATTTGCCTAATGTTTTGTTATCCTGCATTGAAGAGTCAACCTTCTAGTTTTATGATTATGGAGGCTTATAAAAACCTCATCTTGTAATGCTAAATCCAAATAAGAATGGTTGTTGCAGCACAGTATAAGAAAAAATTAAAACAAAAAATTATAATACATGTAAATCAGATATGAAGAAATTATGAACTAAGTATAATTAGAATAAGAGATTTTGCATATTCAGAGTATTAACAAGTCTTTCACTAGAAGGTTTTACATAGTTTGATTAATCCTCAGTTCAGCAGAGACAAAAATTAATTTCAGAACTCACCCACTTGTTTGTCTGAAAGATTTTAAAGGCTTTTGTAGTTAAGGAGGAAGTTAAGCAATGGCTTAAGAGCCACAGGAAACAGAAATTTCATGGGTTTAGAATGAGAGTACTAGTCACCCATGCTAATTTAACTGTGTTGTGTTACACACAATTAGAAATAGAAGAAATACTGCGTATGATGATTTAAATCAAGAGGAATGGGCCAAAATCAAATCAAGAAGAGACTTGAATGCATTTACCTACCTGTTTTCAAATTGAACATACAAGTTTCCTGTTTAGATTAATTATACACAACTGTGACAGGTTATTTCACAGTCCAATACTTTCTGAACAGATCTCTTAGATATTCTACACAGGAAGAGTTTAATGTTTTAATACCAAACTTGCATTTTTGAAGATACTTGACTCTACACAGGATTTAGATTTTGGAGCATGACTGGGTAAGTTATTGAAATTATTAAAACTGTTGTGCTTGAGCACAACAGTTACAAAATACAGTTGGACCACACTGCAAATGTCATCCCCATGACTCATGTCAGTATGTCCACTTTCACAATGTGGTCTTAACAGTGTCTGACACAGAAAACTGTGCTCTTTATGTCCTTACAACCACAGAGCTCTTATTTTGCATGAGGATGACAGACCAGGCAGGAAGTGTAAGGTCCGGTGCATGTGCTGGTGACCCATTTGTGACAAAAATTTACAGGCTGTGAATCCTAAACCAGTGACTCTTGCTCTATTCTTCCTGCATCTATTAATTGCACACTGTCTCTTTATAATGACATTTCTATTGGTTTTATTATTTTATCTGTTTGCCAGGGTCATACTCCAGTACCATATGTTTAGGTCAGGCTGTATAGATTGATATGTTGCATTTCTTTTTCTATTCCTTTCCCTACAACATTGCGTACTTTTCATGATTTTTAAGCCCATAAGCATAGTTTTCAATATTCATTACTGAAGTTGCTCATAAATTACCTGTTCAAGCTTGGATCCATAATGCAGTTTTAGCAACTAGTATTAATATTTTTCAGGACAGTATATCATTGCTCTGTCTTACACATTTGATTTTAAAAGTGTTGCTCTTTGTCTTCTGAATCATGGTTTGTACCAGCTAATTCTATTACTAAACAGATACATCACTATACAATTTCTGTAACTCTTCTCATAATGGAAGTTCTTTGTAAAAGGAAGAATACTATTTTATCACAAAGACAAACACATTAATTGAAGCTATTTAATTGCATACCTTCCTTAATAACTCTTTTATTAGCTGCTAGCAACTCCATTCATACTCTTGGGTCATTAACTTTGATGCAGCAGGCAAGTGCAATTTTGTTGTAATCAAGAAAGTAATAAAAGGATACTTTGTGCACCACAGGACAGTTTACAATAGCAATAAAGCCTAATGAATTCTATTATTCACTCACTCCTATTAAAGGTTGAGTTTAGGTTCTGATATCAAATATCTGGGGAGTGAAGCAGATAAGAGAGGGACCATTCTGTCCTAATATGAAATTTATAGTTTGCACTTGAGAAATTAAAATGAAGCAATAGAAAATAAGTGGATTCCCATGGGTATTTCTTTGAGAACAATATATTGTGTCTCAAATGGAACCTATTCTTTGACATGATTGTGAGTCAGCAAGATAAACCTCAGCTAGATTTTACCTTGCCTGTTTTTACAGGACAAGATCCTACTGCTGGGGAAGAGGAGTCCAAAAAGTAATCGTTGGATTTATCCAAGATGAGCTGACAGATTTTCTGTGTTTCCCTGTTTTCCCTGTGTATGCATTAACCATTGGCATTTGACTTGGCACAAATTCCCTTACCACAAGAAAGGGAAAGCTATGGAGCCCTACCTTTCCCATAAAATTTGCACCAATACATGCCTTATAACAGTTATTTTGGAAGTTTTTGTCCTGAATAACATTCCAGAAAATGGTTAGAGTAATAAAGCATGGTGAGACCTGATTAGAACCTGAATTAGAATAAATAGAAACATGACTGCTTTTCAAGGACTTGTCAATTTTTAGGTTGGAGAGTGCCTTTGAATTCTAGAATACAGGGAAGAATCCTGTGGAGGCTGCAGTAATTTTAGAAATATGTGTGGTTTGTAAAAAACATTTTCAGGGATTGGGGAAGAAACTGAGTTGGCTTGAAGCTATGTTCTGTAATCTCAAGAACATACATTTTTTTTATTTAACTGAAATTTAAAAAAAAATCATCTTCAACAGACACATGCCAGAAATGGGCTGTACCTACTCAGGTATGTGCTGTAGCAGGGGATAGCATCACACCTAGGCATCTGATACTCATATTCTTAGCTACACTCTTGACCACATTCAAAACATAGCACAAGGAAAATGCATGACACTGTACTAAGGTGTACAAATGGTCTGGTGACGAGGAAAGCCCCATGTTTTCTCTATTCCCCCTTTCCCCACTTTTTGGATGAGTTGTACCCAAGTGCAGTTTACCTTGGTGTTTCTCCTCTTCTTTCACAGTAACAATAACCCAATTTCATACTGTTCCCTTCCTCCTCAATGCTGTTTTTTCATGATTGCAGGGGTAACTCAAATCATGCCTTCATCTAAATCTTGCTTCTAGCCTTCACCACCTCACCAGCACAGTACTCCCTGGATCCTATTCTGGTTTCCTGAGGGGGAATGCAAGCCCAGAACTGCCTGCACTCTTTTATCAAACCTTGTAAGTAGCTTGGATGAGAAAGTCAAGGGCTTCTAATGAGTTGATTGATGTTAACTGACAGTCAACTGACAGTGGCAGTCTATTGTCCAGCAAAACAAAACAATATATGAACAATTACTGTAACACAAGACCTCTTTGTGGTTCATGGATGAAAAGAGGGCAGCTGTGTGGGCTAGTTGGAAATCCCTTCATAAGGCTGTTCAGCAAAAGTGTCCTTTTTCTGCCTAATCAGGCAATTCCAAATAAACTCTTTTTTGTATGTTGGTGCATACCAGATCAGTGTCCTTAGGGAATGAAGGTGCAATCCTGCTCCTTTCCTGAATTTCAAGTGCCTGAGGCAACTGGATTCACACCTCTGCCAGAAGAGTGGCACCTTCTGG
Source organism: Agelaius phoeniceus (assembly GCF_051311805.1). Classification (NCBI taxonomy): domain Eukaryota; kingdom Metazoa; phylum Chordata; class Aves; order Passeriformes; family Icteridae; genus Agelaius; species Agelaius phoeniceus. Next base: position 38,952,965 of record NC_135268.1, on the reverse strand, counting down.
CACATGGCTTAGTAAAGATTGCCAGCAGATGTCTAAGACATCTCCAAATGCACAATTAGACAAATTTTGCTCTATTTTCATTCTCATTCAGATGTGAGCTTAAGTAAATGAGCAAAAAATACTGCAGCTATAATTTGGTAAAAAACAGATATGAATTTTTATTTATTAACTTTGGAGCTAATAAATTTTTTGCAGAAATATAAAGAATAGAGAAATCTAAGGTAACTAAAGTCAGCAGCATCAAGATTTTTTTTTTTACTCTGGGGAAATAATGTCAAAGGCTGTCTAGAAAGGCTGTAAAATCTCCTTCCTCAGACTGAGAATGGGGCAACCTCCTTCAACTTGACTTTATTTAAACTGAACTTGAAATTGGAAGACCTCCAGAGGTCTCTTCCAACATATTGGATTCTGTTTCTAGGATTTGTGTTGTTGTTCTATTTCTAGAGTCCCATATTCTTGTTAGATTTCTAAAGTCCATACCTCCTTGGTGTAGTCTCATGGCTGCAGATCCTCACAACACAGACTCCTTCTTCTGCATGCTGTTCTCTCTCAGTCCAGGGCTCCTCCAAGGCTCTCCCTGACTGGCTAACCCGCCCCCTTTTATCTCAGTTATCTTCATTGGTCACAGCTGCAGCCCAATTAAGGACATGGCAGCTGCAGCCCATCAAGGACAACCGGGACCTCCCAAGGCAAAGCCTATACACAGATATTCAAGTACAGATATTCAAGTACAATACATTTCCTCTACTATAGATTTGTGTCTATCTGATGACATTGCTGCATATGCTACTGATCAACTCAAAATTAGCAGCTAATACAAATGGGATTATTCATAATGAATACATTCAGGGTTTTTTTGCCAAAGGTTTTCAAGCCTATACTTTTCAGTTTAAAGCTCACCAGCAGGCAATGCAATACTGTTGAAAACAGCAAGTAATTCTTAACACTGGTAATTTCTAGTACGTCAACTGCATACCAGCAATGTTTGAAAAACTTCAATTCCCTATCAAAAATGGATGTTCAATTCCATGTTAGAGCTAGAACCTGGGTCTCACAACAGGTTTTTAGAGAAGTTTACCGAGATACTTCACCATTATTTCCACTCTTTCCCACTCTTTTATGTAGTAGGCATATTTAGCCACCCTCACTGACTATTGTTGAGGAAGCAGTGTTCTCATGCCTCCTCTTCTTTTTACTGTTCACTGCTGCACTGCAGCCTTCCAGCAGCCTCCTTTTGCCAAAATCCTTTTGCTGCCACATCCTTCACCTCATGCTTCTGTTAATTCTTAATGCAAGTGATGATTCTATTTTAAGTCTGGTATTGATTCCCTTGAATGAGTGTCCATCCTTTGCCAAATCGGAGCACCCCAGCTCATATCCATCTTTCCAGCTCCTCTCCTTCCCTGAATTTTGCGTTGTACTGCTGGAAAGGATATAATACTTTTCTTTTCCCCCTCAGCCAAATGATGACTTCCCTGTGAGCCCAGATTTTGTGTTTTGCACAGCCCTTACTTCAGCCAAAACCCTGTATGAAACTATCTGTGTGCATTGAAGAGCAATAAGTAAGCATTTAATCAGGTTTGCCAGACATTGTTCAGGGAAATCAAGCACTTCTGTGCTAATTATAGGTTTAATAAAGGATGGGCAGTGATAATTTTCCAAAATTCCTTGACAGTCCTCCCTGAACATACATGCTCACATATATATATATTTATATATATATATATATATGTGTGTGTGTGTGTGTGTGCATATGTGTATGTGTATATTTATAATACACTACAACCTGGTTCAGAGGAAAAGGGCTCTGCATTACCTTTATGAAATTGTCTTTCAAAAGTAAGAGAAAAAAGTTAAAAATAAATTTGAAATCTACTAATACTCCAAATTATGCTGCTTAAAATTCCACAGTGAACCATGAAGACATTTATATTATTGTAATTCTTGTGAAGGGATATTGATCTGCAAAATGTGAAGTTAGAAAAGTGCTGTTCTATCCAAAAGCAGACAACTGCCTTTCAAATGTTTAAATGATCTGAGGAAATATTAAAATGAACATTTGCAATGAATCCTCAACTTTCATCAGGAATCTTCAGTGAAGAGGCTATGAGCTAGCAAAGGACAGGAAAAGACATGGCCACTGCCCTTTTCTCAAATTATTAGAAAATGAATATCTAAAGAAAGAAACCCAAGACTGTCACTGAGAGAGTTCACTTGAAATTAAGAAACCACTGAAGCAAAATTGAGGGAAGCAAAATTGTTTGTCAGGGAAATCTGTAGAAAAATAACATAACAATCATGGTTACATAAAATTTGTTACATAGCTTTAGGTAAACATGGATATCCCAAGACATTTATTGCAATTCATACTTGCAGAAAGGGAAGCAAATGAGAATGGATGTCTGTTCAAATATTTGAGGACTGATCCTGAAAAAAAGCTGCAGCTGCCTAACCAAGGTAATGGCCATTCAGCTAAGGAAAAAAACAACAAAAAACAACTAAAACAGAACTCTTTGAAGTTTGGGCAAAAGGACTTATTTTGGACCTGATTTAGTAAATCACTCTCTTAGGTTTGGTTTCCTTCTTCCTAATGTTGCAGATTTAAACTCATCTACCACATTTTGATAGCCTGAAGGCTTTCAGTTGTTACTTACACAGTGTAGTGTAGCCACCTCCACAGATTTTTTTAAACCAAAAGTTAATTAGTTAATTTTCCACTGACAGAAAAATGGAGCAACTGGAATGATTGCTCAGGACTTAGAAAAACCAGGCACTGCTGTCACAGGCAGATGTCTTATGCAGGATCTTCACCAAGGATAACTTTTCAGGTGTAAAAGATTCTTGAAAGTCACTAGACATGTTTATTTTATTAATCATTGAGTCATCAACTCAGAGCAGCCACAAGATGTCATTGTGGGCCTACTAAGATAAGCACTGTTGGAGTTGAAAAAAACCCATTTTATTAGTTACTGATATTCGTTCTTGAACACAGAAATGCTATCCAGACAGTGACAAATGGTTTTAGCATTATAATGAGGAGTATCTCTGCTTTCACTATATAGAGTTGCTTTATGCTTTTTGGACAAATATTTTGTAAAAGCTAACAAGCCTTGAGATCTCACTTTTCTTGTATAATACCATTATAATCTGGTAATGAGACAGAAAAAATAGAAAAAATGCTGATCAAATCTGTTGCTGTAAGGCACTTAATAAAAACTTACAGTTAGAATGAAAAATACCTGAACATTTTTGTTGTGATAGAACAGAAATTAGCCATTGGATGTTTTTAGTAAATTTTCCCTTTACATATTTTAAGAGTCTAGAGAAAAAAAATCATTCTTATTTATGTTATTATTTTATCTTTTTTTTTTTTGCTGCATCCACATCTAAATTCATCAACTGAAAGTTTTTACCTCAGAAGGAGCACACAGGAGCCTTAGAACTAAATTATTTTTATATTTTGGGCTAGACAATAAGGATCTGTAAACCTATCCATATACAAGATGTAACAGAATCAAAATGAAGGCATCAGCAGACAGTAGTGATTTTATGGGAAGTTATTCAGTAAAAATATCTGAGAAAAGGAGGAGGAATAAGAAAATAAGAACCTCAAAGGGACTATTGTTGTGATAGGAATTATTGTTGGTAGGATGATGAGACGTGGACGTGGGATGGTGGCAGACACGCATGTTTCACCTGCTGAGATGTTTAAAGCAGTGGCATTGGGAGAATTGTTGTCTGACAGACTGTCTCAACAGAATCATCTCCGCTAGGAAAACACACAAGGAATGAAAAACACGGGTAGCGCCTTTGAACTATTTTCAGTGGCTAGAAAATATGTATAAGGCCAGTGATTGTTTGTTAATAATTTCTGTGAAGGAAGTGAGGAAGGGAATTACCAAAAATAAGGCTTTCTGAGAATCTGAATCACTGATAAAGCAAGGAAAGTAAGTCATGGAAATGGGGTTTATCTGTGTTTTTTGATGAGGTGATGTCAAGTGAAAATCTGTTCATCAGGTAACATGAAGATTAATATAGGAAGAAATAGAACAAAACTTTTTTTGGGGAAAAATATGTCCAATGGTTATTACTGGTCATCCATCACATAGGAATCTTAATTGTTGAGAAGGTTTGATAATGAGCTATTTCACCAAATTAAGAATATTCTTTTCAATGCTGAATAAGTTAAGTCTTGGTAGGCCATGCAATAAATGATGGATTAGTACAATTGTGGAAAGAATGAAATCTTTTGGTTGAGATACCTGGATTTTGCTGAGAGATGAAATACATTATTTGGACAAGTCTTCATGAAATAATAAATAAAAATAGAGAAAGGGAAGCTGGAGGATATGAAACATTAGACTGACATCACATTACATTATCACATGCACATTATCATGCTTATGATAATGCATAAAACATTGATTCACTTGAAATGTTTATTGTCTGATTGTCTGATGAAAATAAAAGGCTTCTATTCCTTCACAGGGATTTTCATGATGTACACTTGCATCCACTACCTGGATTAGTCATGTTCCTCATACTACCTGTTGCAGAGCTGAGTGCTTGAGAGTCTGTCTGCTGGTCTTCTGGGTCCTCATCAATCTGCTAAGAGAATATAAGGAACAAGGAGCCCAGGTATACCTAAGCTCAATTTTATTTAAAAATGTTGTAAATGAAGCTAAGCTATACAAAATTAAATTCTTGGTTGTTAGAAAATTTTCAATGGATTTTTTCTGCTACAAAATTGAATATTCTTGCCCTTCCCATCAAGTTCCTGTAGAATGAAAATTCTGATATCTTGTCAACTCTAATCACAAATTTCTATTTGAGCAAGGAAGACCAGTTTGGCTATATTATGCTGCTGTACCTTTGCAAAACAATTTAAATCTGCATCCCCGAACTGTTCATGGAATTTGAGAGAATGACTTAAGAAATTGCTTCAGTTCACCCTCTTTCTGATTTGATTTGATTTGATTTGACACAGAAGTTTGTGTAGGTCAGGAAGCAGGATGGGACCTATATTTTGAATCAATGAATTTTATTTTGTCACTAAGTGTTGTTTTGTTATGGGTACTCCTGACATCTAACTTATCATGTTTTAAACTTCTCTGTTTAATAAACTATGATAATTAATATTACATTTATCTGAAACAGATTTCAACACAGAACATTTCCTCTTCTTTCTTCCCATGAGAAAGTGCTTTTTTTACTTCTTGTTCTCCAAGTATGAGCTAATAACTTTATTTGAAATATGCATCTCTAGTGAGATAGTTCTATCTATATGCATATGTGTTATGTATCCAAGTATAAAATTATGGTTGTCAGTATTTTTACCACTGTTCTCCATTCTGCTTCATCTGTGAGAGTACAAAGCAGTATATAGGCACTATGTTTTTCTCTATATGATTTAGAAAAAAACAAAACCCAGTCAGATAAAATTTGACTCAAAAAATTTGAGTCAGAGATGAAACAGGATTTTTTACTTCAGAGACACTTTTTAAAGATTGATCTATTTCTCTCCTGGTTCCTTGTCTTGCTTTTGGTTTCCCTCCTGTATTGAACTGATTACTCTTGACCTTTCTCACTCAGGTTAATGTGCTTTTATAATATGATGATTGACTCAAACCAAAATTTTCAGCCTGTAGCACTATTTAGAAACTTTACTTGTGTTGGAAAAGATCTTTCCAATACAAAGCCCATTGCTTAAAAAGAAAAATTTTTCACTGTTCTCCTCAGGGAGGGAACATCAGGGTGATCCCTCTGTGATCCATTTTGTATATTAATCTACACTGTTCACATATCATTTGTATGTTTGGGTAAAGAGCAAGGATACACCATGTTAAATCTCTATATGGAAGCACCATATTCATTACAACCATGGGAAAGACAAAAATTAAATTATTAATATAACATTTAAGCAAGGATTTTTTCTGCTAATTGCTCAGTTGTGGTAGCAATAGCAAATAGTAATAACATAAATTGCTGGATTCATTATAATTTACATTGCATTGAAAGAAGTATATCTAACTTACACAAGGGCTATTTTTACAATCAAGTGTCAAGGCAAAAGTTTCAGTTTTGCTTGATTCTATGATAAAGTTATAGTTGTTCATATTTCCTTTGGTGGAGTTTGGAGTGAGCAGCATGATGGAGAAAAGGAGAAATGACTGAAACACACATAAAGAAGGGAGGTAAATCAGTTATGTAAGGACAGAGAATTTTTGTGGGAGGTCCAGTTAAAGCTAAATAATTGCCTGTGGAAATGGTCACTCTCCTTCCTTACCCCATGCTGGAAACACTTAAGCTCATTTTCACCCTTCCAGTACTTTGCTCTTGACTACAGAGTGTCGCTCAGCTGGATAAGCTGGTGTTACTAATAGAAATATTATGCTAATCCCCAGTGACTTTCAGTATACATGAGTGTCTGTATATTTAATGTGAAAATTTATCTTCTGCAAAATATGAATACTAATCATTTGCCTCAGTTCAAGACCTTACCTTCTAGTCCCATACTCAGAGCTGTAGATAATCCTCCATCTCTCAGAAAATACGGGTAAAATTAAGGTCTTATATTTTTGTTTTACATCCTCATACTGCTTAGAATCTAAATTCTCTAAATTAAAAAAAAAAACAAAACCAAAAACCACTATACTGATATTTTGAATTTTTTTCTACATGATCCATCTTTTATATAATTCAATATACTTTTTATTATGTCAAATGACAAAATTTCTTTGGTCAGTATTGCACCAAAATTATTGTGGTTGATGAAAGACATAATGTTGGTATTTTAGTACACAATTGGAGAAAATTAAATTTTAAACTTCTTAATTCTCTAAGATGAATTAAAATTTTTGATTTAATAAATGTGTTTAGGTATGTATTGATAGTGATGGGATTTTTTAATGTAAGTATTATAAAAATCTTCATTATGGTCTACTTAGATAATAAAGTACAAAATAATTTTTTGAGGCAAAAGGCTTGAATCTGCAAAACAACTGCTCAGAGTATAAAATTTGGAGTTTATTTGCCTTAGTTTTGGAAATTATGTATGGAGGTACTTTAGACCACAAGTCCTTCTGCATTTTCATATTTGCTTTCAAGGTAGAAAGAGTAATTTGTACTTTGCCAATTTTAATTTCATTACATATTTTGCCATCACTTAATGCTTGCATTCAAAATTGGGGAAAAAACTCCCACAAACAACTATCACCACTTCTTTTGAGGGGAGGGATAATATTATGTTTTCTTCTAGTTATAACTGTCTTCTTGCACTTATTTTCCCTCTCAGATATTTTTGTTTTGTATTTTTTTTTTGTATTTATAGGCTTATAGAACTCTACAATTTGTTTCAATATCTTTTGCAGGATATCTCTTGCTCTGTCTTTAAGCAGCTCATGTGGCATCATAGATATCTTCTTGTTTTTCAAGGATATTCAGAGATCAAAAAAGAAGTAATAAGTTATACTATCAGAAACTTTAAAAAATAGTATTAAGCAAATGTTGTTAAAATCTGCATCTCATAACTTAAGCAAAAACTAGTCTTGACTTAAGAGGTACTTTGGGATTACACGTGTGTTAGCTAACATAGCTATCTTCAGAAGTGGCAGAAAGGATGCACTACACCCCTCCAGTAGGTTAAGCAGTTAAGGTAACACATACACAGTCATTTGAAAAGTGGTAAAGGGTTAAATCAGCAGATTTTGTACTGTGCTTTAGAAGGAGCCATGAGTCCCTTCTAATTCTTCCCAAAGGTTTTGCACTTAAAAGAAGCTGAACTGAGAGTTGTCAGAAAAGGCAGTGACAGAAAAAGAGAGAGAAAAAGCAAAGAAGTTGATATGGGGTGACTAACATGAGGTACAAATCAGCAACTTGTGATTTTAAACTTTGGGGTTTTTATAGACTGACGTTTCCTTGATGAGGGTTTTTCTAGTGTTGGAATGTGTGCATAGCAAATGACAGCTCTGGTGTTCTTAGCTGTGTGCTAAGCAGAAATGACATGTGTAAGTCCTGGGTGGAGGGGAATAAAACAGAAAATAGAAGGGGCTTGTGGAAGGTCAATGGCCCAGTCATGAGCAGAATGAAGGTCTGTACCTTTCCATGCCGTGGCCTTTCTGCTGAAATACATGGTTTGCCTAATCTTGTATTATATTGTCATCTAGAGGGTAGAGAGAGAAAACAATGTACCCGAATATCTAGTTGAATTATTTTATTAACTCACCTCTAACACCCTTTTGAATACACCTTGTAAAACTGGCATTATCTGACACATATGAAACAAGAATTTACTGGTTTTCCCACAGTGTAAAATAGCAGCTGGCACGAAACTGTGAGGGAAGCACACAGAAATAGTCTTAGTGAGTCCAGAAAGCTATTAAGGTACACATAAAGTAGACTCAAGGAAAAAATAAACTGTAGGAGGTAAGCAGAGGAGAGCATCAGTAAAACACTCTTTAGACATCCACTGCATAAGGATGTGTAGAAATATGCACCAATATAAAACAAACAAACAGAAAAAAAACAAACAAAAAATATGAAGGTATCAAAATATCATACACAGGTTGAACGACATGTATTTGATAAATAAAAGTGAGATTATTTTATCCCGCACTAATAAAACACATGGTTTTTCTTCAGCTTTGCAATATCTGAATTAACCAGAGATATTGCGTTATACACAAAGATTAGACCAGAACTGCATTCAGCAGAAATGGAGAAAGAAGACATAGAATTTTAAGTAGTTCTGTGATACTGCAGCCTGTGTGACTGCTCTGAAGATTTGCTGCCCCTAATGAATAATGCATAAAGTGTGATTTCTTTCAAGGGAATAATAGGCTATCTAATGAAAACTTTGAAGGGGATTGCAATTTACCTGCCTCAAGTGAACTAAAAAAAATAAAAATATAGGTATCTCATTATCAAACAAAATAATATCAACCCTGGAAAAAAAACCAGCTTGTTCTCTTAGTTTCCAGTTATTTCCTAACTCTTTTTTTGTCTGAATATGCTGCATTAAAAATAAGACGTTTCCATGTAAAAACAAAAGAAGTTTTTAACTCACTAAGTAAATATATATTTCATTTCTATATTGAGGTAAAACAATTAATGACAAGATGTTGTAGTATGCCCCTAAAAGCTAATAATATGCTGCCCATCAATGATATAAGAACATTTAACATTTATTTTGTACTTTTTTTTCTTTGTCTTTTCTTCTTCCTTAACTTTCAAATCAGAGGTGAGTTTATTTGAATGTGTTTATTGTTGCATATTACACTTGACTCTTGTAATTTTGTCTGAAATATACGTATGGTAAAATAAAAAAGTGTTAGGGAAGTAAAATTAAGAAGAATCAATATGTCGCTATGTTTAATATGAAGACTTTTATTCATCTGTAAAGAGTTGGAGGCTCTTCAGTGACTTCATTGCATATGTGTGTCATAGAGCAGTAGAGAAGGGAATGCAATCTTTAACATCAACCATTCTGGGAAAATTCTTGAAAGTATTAATGTAAATTCTGAATAGCCTAGAAGGCTGAAAGAATATGCTTGTGTGGGACAGGCAAAACTACTGATTCTGAGTGAAATGGATGTCAGGTACTTTATTATAACAATTATGGCTTGTTTTGGTTTTGTAATTACTGTGGTAAGAAGTAAGCATTTAAAAGACATCAGAAATCTGCACTAAATGAATGTCAAAACAGAACATATTATTTCATATAAAAGTGCCCTTACAGTGCTGAAGGGTACAAAGAAAACCCTGCTTTGTAACCTATGCTCTCTATGCTCTGCCTCTGCACATCTAGAAGGTCAATTTTGTGCTGCAATTGATTGGAAGATATTTGGTGATTACTTGGTTTGCCAACACACAGAATATTTTGCCCACAGCAATGGTTTTGCTAAAGCGCCTACAAAGGAGTCCAGTTTTTGCACAATTTCAACTTTTTTTAGCAGCTCTACATTGATATAAAATCTGGAGTTATGAAAACCTCATTGCCAAATCTTGTGTCCAAGCAGTGTCTAAGTTTCTTACTCTGGAAGGAAGTAGTTCCTGGACTATAATTTCAACATGAAATGTAGTAAAACTAGCTGTGCAAAAATCAACCATACCATCCTTCCTTATTTACATTTACTCAGGTATAGAAAAATAATAATAAGTGGCCAGAATCCATTTTACAAATTAATATTAAAAAAACCCACATTATTTTTAATGCAAAACAGACATTCATTTCAAGATTAGAAAAACATTATCTACATACAGCTATCAGAAAAATAAAGAGTTTTTTATAATTGATTGTAAGACGGATTCTGTGACAATGACATTAAAGAACTGTTAGAGGATTTATCTATTTTTTGTAATAGCTTCAGGTTTTTCCAATTGCAGAACTGCTCAAATAATTTTTTTTTTAAATTTGAAAATTACCCCTTTGCTCTTTATTAACTACTAACAATTTTCTTCATGTAATATATACAGCATATTTTCCTACTCTCTAAATAGAACAAGGTATAGAGAACACAGAAAATGATGATCAAAAGAAAAGCAGGACTTAGAAATTATAGTAATTTGTCTTCAGCTCTACACTTCTATGCTATGGAGAAATATGGTTTCTGCAGAAAAAAGGACAGGGGACACACCAAAATGAAGTACTCAGGCATATATCCTAGAAGTAGTCCAGGTTGTTCCAGAACATTCAGGGCCTTATAAGTGACTTTCAGAAAATGACTAGTTTAACTCAGTTTAATCTGTTTTCTATAATATTTACTACATTTATATATATATGAAAAAAAGAGAATTAAAATGGAATGTTTTTTTCCTACATTTATTAAAAAATAACAGAAGAAGAAAATTTCAGCTAACATTGGAAGACATTTGTTATTTTTAATAGCTGAATAAGCTGTTTGGCATTTAGAATTTTATATACAGGAAGTTGAGCTCTGTGAGAAGTAAAACTGAAAAGGAACATGACTGAGGAAAAAGCACAGCACTATGCAATATGTGGACTCTATATAATTACTTCTGACAAAATGAAATTTATTAAGCATGTTTTTCATAAATAAGATTTAAATTACTTCCTAAAAGAATGCAATGAGCTAGTGTTCTCTATCAAAAGGTAAGTGGGTAATTAATTATCAACAGGAAACATGAGAAAATTTAATCGGTAGCTTAGAGTTGGTGTTAGATTGCTGTCTATATATAGTAATGCAAATTTTATATATTAACTTACTATGTCTCTACATAAATTGATACAATTTCTCAAGTTTTATGTTGTTAAAAAGCATAATTAAATTTATATACTAATTCTGAAATAAGCTGATAATATAATTAGCCCTGAAGTGAATGACCTTCCTTCTTTTTTTACGTCTCCTGGTATATCAGCCAGTGGATTACTTACAAGATTAAAGCTATTTGATAGTAATGATTCACAAAAAAAGTAGCTGATAGAGTTGCTTATTTTTACCAGATACATGTATTACTATTTACCCTCAACTCAAGCTTTTTAATTCGATATTTTTTCTTAAAAGATAGGCTTCTATGAAGATGTTGAGACTGTTTGCTGTCATGGTAACACGCTTTATATAGAGATATTTTAGTAGGCTTGCTGTTATGTCCTTTTTCCTGTGTGTAAATTAGTGCACACAGGTCTTTACATGTAAATATAGCTTAGTCATCTCTGAAGTGGGTATGTGAGTTGAAACCCCAGAGGTGCAGTTTCAAGCTGAATCACTGAGAGTGGCGATGCACTCTGTAATACAGGCCGACAACCAGGGATTTACTGTTGTACTCGCTGCCAAGCCATGCTCAACAAAAGAGAAGGAAAGGTGTTGTTTTGAAAGTATTCTCTTGCCAGGCAGGAGCAGTGGGCTTCCCACAGAAGTGTTCAGTTCTGATCTCAAAAGGCACTGAAACCAACAGTAGATTTTATGAACTTCAAATGAATTCCTTCTAAAATGAGAGGAGCAAAACCATCAATGTTACCAGTGCTGCAGTGTCAGACAACATGGTGTTTGCCAGACAACAGCACCAACTGCAGCTTATGGAGCATATTCACAGTGCTGCTTCGTGGCAGACCTGAGATTTATGGTCTTCCAGTTATGTCTCTAACAGGCTTCGTTTGATAAGCTGTTAAAGTGTGTACTTCTAACAAGGCACTGTCACGAAATCATGTCCCATGGGGTAAGTATAAAACTTTTATTGTTTCTGTCTCAGCTTTTAAGTAGGGAACAAAACCAATGATATAGCAAATTGCATTTCTATACCAGCTTTGATGTTGACATTTCATACCTGTCACAGGGAGCTGGGCTGCCCCTGGAGTAAATGAACATTTCTTTCTTGTGTCTGCAGAACTGCCCATTCTGTACTATCCTCCTGACTCTAGTCTAGTCCCCTGTAGACCATTCTTTCTGTAACAACTGATATGATAAATATTTTAACATTTATTCTGAAGATATATTCAGTGTTCAGTGCAATAGAAAGATCCCTTACTTTCCCCCCACCTTTTTAGAGGGAACTATCCACTTACTATCCTAGTAGATAGTCATGAAGAACAGAAGCAAGATAAATCAATGACCCAGAGCTTGTTTTACAGCCATCTTTAATGTATATAGACAATAAAGCCCAATTTGTCTGTTTTATTGGTCAACATATTTGCTCATATGATGTGTAGGCTGTTGTTATGCAATTAATTTGTTCTGAACATCTTGCATGGAAATACTACAGTTTGCATTTAATGGTTTTATAAAGGCTGTTAATAAAGATTTACAAGAAACCCTCACATCTTTTACAACTACCACCCTTTCCAGTAATATAAATTCTTGTCCAGAGGTTTTTCAGAATGTTTTGTTCTCTATTCATAAAGTCCTGGAAAAGTTTAAGTCAGAAAGGATGGTAAAGATAATGTAGTTCCGACCTCCCCAGTCTCAACCGTTCCTGGGCAGGGACAACTTTCATTAAACCAGCTTGCTCAGAGCTCTGGCCAGCCTGGCCTTGAACAACTCCAGGGATGGGAGAGCCACAACTTCTTTGGGCAACCTGTTCACAGTGCATCTTCACCATCACAGTACTGAATTTCATCCTCCTATCTAATCTAAACCTGCTCTACAATGCTTTGAGACCACTCCCTTGTCCTGTCACTATGTGTCCTTATAGAAATTGTCTCTCCATCCTTCTTGTAGTCTCCCTTCAGGTACTGGAAGGCCTCAATTCAATCACTCTGGAGCATTTTCTTCTCCAGACTGAACAACCCCAACTCTCTCACCTTTCCTTGTGGGAGAGGTGCTCCATCCCTCTAATCATCTTGGTGGCTTCCTCTGGACTCGCTCTAACAGATCAATGTCCTTCCTGTGCCCTTCGTAAAGTCATTTTTTCTTTTCATACTAAAGAATAAGTGGGAAGTAGGTTACATATGCCTTTCTTTTGCCTAAACTATATTTTTTTAATATTTTCTTCTTTCAGATTACATCTAGTCCTATAAACAGAATATTAGTGGACATATATTACAGAAACTTGTATATTGGAATGAAGGCTATTTGCTTCCTAAGTAATTCAAAATGTTTACTTCAGGATTTGTAGTGGATAATTAATGCACAACAATAAATCTTAAAGGTGTAACAGTTAAACCCTGGTCTTGAATAGAGTCAGTCTTCTGCAGGTCTAACTGGAGTGTCAAATTGCTGTTCTCACAGCCATTATTAGTCGTGTACAGATGCACATCTTCAGAAATCCAGCAAATTTTTTTTTCAACTACAATATAGCAAAAGTTTGCAGGACTTTATGAGTGGAGGCAACTATTTTGCTCTGATAAGCTGTGCTGCAAACAGCATTCACATAATGTTTTTTTGAGTCTAAAATTCTATTTAGCAAGCATAACTAAAGCACAGGTCTTCAGAGATAGCAACATTGTTGAGATATAGTACTCTGTAAAAATATTAAGGGTTGGTGGTCTTCAAACAGATATTGAAAAACAGTGCAGTATGGTGTTTTCAACAACCTAATTGCAAATATAAAATATGTAAAACAGCACAACATCAGGGACTAGATTACTAGTCTTGCTTCCAGAATTTCTTAATAAATCCTACCTCTGTGTCCCTCTCTTGGATTCATTTTATTCAGGTAATAGCTCAGACACAGACTGAGTCACAAGTCTCTCAAACTATGGTCTGTAAAATGAGGATTTAGGCATTCCTTATTTAAGCATTCTTTCTCTGTCTTTTCTATTTACTATTATTTTTTCTGGTTTATGTGCATTGCACCTGACTTAACCAGGTTCCATTTTTTTACAGGTACATATGTGTGCAGTAATGAGGAAGGAAAATGTCTCAGCTTCCTAAGGAATGGCTGTATTTACTTATTTAATGAAATTTATTAATTTACTTATTTAATGAAAGTAACATTAGGTTATTAAAGCTGATTGAGTTACTATGAATGATGATGCTCAAATCTGTGCTGCAGATACAGGAAAAATTGCCAGCTATATAAACAACAAAGTATTAGTATTTGCTACTGTGATGATACCCAATGTCATGGGAAAGCTTTTAGTTCCAAGCCTTAGCCAAAAATTGTGTTTTCATGTCTTGCAGTATTTGCAAATTTGAACATTTAAACATCTGTTGAACATTTTTTGATTCCTTCCTTCCTTCCTTCCTTGAAGAAAATGAAACATTGTTTGAAGGAGCAACAACTTCTGTTTATCCCAAATTATTTTTGTGGGTTTTTTATTTGTTTATTTATTTTGTTTGCTTGTTTCGAGAAGTTAATAGAAGCAATTATCTTCATTTTGAGTCAGTTTTCTACATGACCAGTGAAATGAACAGTCAGCTTTTTGCATAGCACCTTTCTATGCCAGTTGTCAATCTGCCAGTATGGTACTAATGCTGTTTAAACAAAGCTGGTTCTGTTTCATTGCTGGCAGCTGAGCCAGTGAGTTGTAATGATGGGAACAGGAATTGGCTGTTCCATGGAAAATGAAGCAGTGATTCTGAACAGGAACTTGGCTAACTACATAAACGTGCCATATTTGCATCGTGAATTTTTATTGTGAAGAGTTTCAGATAAAAATTCATTATTTTTATGAATCATAAATAAAAAATATATGGCCAATTTAAATGTGGTCAGCAAGAAACTATTATTGTCTATATAATAAATGGTAAGAAGTGTGAATACATAATTAAAGGCAGTTTACAGCACCATGATTTTTAGAAAAGCAGCCAGACTGATATAGCTGCCAGTGGCAAACCCACTTTATTTCATTTAATAAGCTTTTATTTGTTGGATCTAGCCCAGTCTCCTGGAACACTGGATTTTGCCAAACACATTTCTTATTCATAAAATAAAAGCAAAAACTCTGGGACCTCCTTCCCATTTACAGTTTTCTAATTAGATGGTGAGCAAGACACCAGAAGTAATCCATAAACTAACTGCAAAGTATTTTGAGTGCTGAATCATATGAATTAAAACTCCATTAAGTTATTTACAAAACTGTAGCAGTAATTTAGAGAAACATGAGCAAAAGAGCAATTCCTCTCATGGTGGGAATGGCTAATCATACTTGCTACAATTTTTTCCTCTTTGAGCCTCAGATTTGGTGTTTCATTCAGCTACAACCAGGTGGTAAATATTTACTTCTGGCAGTGCTTATTTGGGTTAAATGACTTAATAACTGACAACAGCTAATTGAAAACAGCTTGGGATCAGCCAGCACACTCTAAACTCTCTAACTTAGATTATGAAAGCCTGTAATACCTGCTGTCTGATGTACAGGCCAATTGTAGAGGAAGTCAAGCAAGATTAACAGATGGCTCAGAGATTGCTGCAGGGAAGAAGGGTCTCAGATGCTCATATCTTATAAGGTGAGCAGAGAATTCTCCTGGTAGATAGATTTCACCTGAGTACTCAGGAGAGCCATCCAATCTTCAAGCTGGCATGAATGATAAGAGCTGTGAAGGATGCTCCTGTAACTGCTGGTTTTAACATGAGGGATGAGCTGGCCTTTACACGATATTATGGAAAATGCCCAGCCTTTCATTACCTTACAGACTTCACAAAGTGGTGTGTGCTGGAAGATGAGTCCTCTTACTTGCTTTTCATATGAAAACCATTTTATACTATTGATTACTTTGTCTATTTTTGGAATAGATCTTAGGGAAAAATTCCTTCCCTGAGAGGGTAGTAAATCATTAGAACAGTGCGCCCATGAAAGTGGTGAAGTCACCAGCCCTGGAGGTAAGAGATCTGTAGATGTAGCCCTTAGGTCCATGGTTTAGTGATGGACTTAGCAGTGTTAGGCTTATTATGGTTGGACTAGGTGATCTCTGGAGGCCCCTTCAAACCCCAATCCTTCTGTGATTCTGTGTGAGCACAGTAGCATGTTCTCTTGTAATGGGGAACCAAACATTTACATCAACATACAAACCCACCATGAATGTATACCTTCCCATGCTTTGTTTATTTTCTGTTCTCTGTTTCTGTCTCCATGATTGCTAAGATTTTGTTTTCCTAGTTCTTTTGATGCTGAAGAAGTGAAATATCTTTTGTAGCCTCTTCTGTTGTAATAGCAAAAGGTTTGTCTAATTTATAACTTATTTGAATTTTTATTAACTGTTCTGCAGTTACAGGTACTCATAAGTTTTGTTTTGAAATAAAATTTTGTAGGAGGGGGTATAATACACTGTATTATTACATGAAATTATATGTGCTGAAGGTGTACTAGGTGTTTGCTGTAAAGTTTTGAAATTTCTTGCTTTTTTGCAAGTACATGAGCTCTTTTAACACCATCCTTTGCAATGCTTCTGCTGCTGAAAAGCAGAAGAGGATTGTCCTTGTTTAAACAAATCACATTGATATGATGTGAGTACCTTTTTCCTATATCAGTAAACTGGCAAAGCCTTGAAAACATCCAGGAGAGTTTCCTCAGAGACCGATACTGCAAATCCTGTTGCTAGGAAACCATTTTTATTTGTTTTCCTTCAAAATGACTAAATCATTTTATGTCTGGTTTCAAAGACTGCTGGAAAGATGGCAGAGGAAGGAAATGCATTTCAGTAGTCTTACCTCTTCTCCGTTTTTCTTTCCAATATGAGGAGAGCAGTGAGTTGCTACCATGTGGTGGGATTTAGGGGAACATACGATTAAATGAGTCACAAGCAGTGGGGTCTGGGTGTGGCTGCATTGTGTGAAGCAAGGTGAATATCTGGGTGAGCCTCCCTGGCTCCTCATGGCTTCCTCTCTTTTACCTCCACCTGCTGCCTGCTCCTTTCCCCAGGAATACCCCAGCTATACCTAGTGGCTTCTTTTCATCCATATTTTGGGACTCTCTGGGTCTTTCTTATTCCTTTCATCCTGCTCTGTCTCCTCAGCACAGGTTCCCCAGAGGGGCCGGGTGGGTGGCAGCCGTGGTGGCTGTCTGGCCCTTCCGGGAGGTGGGATTGCCAGGGCCAAGGTCAGGGCTGGGAGTGTGGGCTACACCAGGTCATGCTTTGAGCCAGAGGGAAAGCAGGGAAAGATGGGTCCCTATGGGGCAGCTATGGGCTGATGGGAGGAGGGAAGAAGCCCTGGTTCACTCACTTCTTCTTGTACCTTCTGCCCACTGAACTCTTGCAGCTTCAGTCCTTCTTCGGGTCAGGAGTTTCCTTTCCTTGCTTCCGGCTTTCTCCTCTCTGTCTTGCCACCTCCTGTGTCTCTTCTGGTGTGCTCCAGCCTGGGCTGGACCTTGAACCAGAGAGTGTAAAGGGGATTCTCAGTAAGAGTATGGGAAGCTGGCATTTGGTGTCCCATTTGGCATCGGAACTGGAAAGAAAAGAGAAAATTGCTATTACCTCTTAGTTATGGAACTTGCCTCCAGTAGCTGTTCTTGTCCACTGAGGAAAAGCTGTAGTATGAACCTGCAGAGGAGTAAAAGATTTGGCACACCAACCCCCCCATGCCCCCCTGCTGCCCACAAGTGCTTTATACAGAATGGCTGCTCTCCACATTCTCTCCTGTCAGAACAGATGGGCTTTGGGTGGATCGTGAAGCTTCATGGAAGCAGAGGCCTTTGACTTTCTTCTTCCCACCTATCCAGAAAAGGGACTCTCTATTTGTGTTTTGATCCAGACAATCCCTTGAATTTAAAGACTTGGTGGTGGTAGCTGCAAATCAGCTCGGGATGTTCTCTCTGTGACAAAATGAAATAGTGCATTGAGACGTAGGAGAACTGAGGGATATTTTGGTTCACTTTGTGCACTGGATAGGCAAAATTTTCAATTTACCATCTTATTCATAGCCTGCCACAGTTTTGGGCAGCACTAAATACTGGAGCTTAACACAGAGTTGAGGAGTTTTTGTTGCCTGTTTTCAACCGGTTCTGGGTATGATCCTGAATAAGTCTTTATCTGATGAGAGGAGGAGCTTCTACTTCTGTAACTCACAGAGATTTTGAAAAAAGCAGTGCTGTAAATCAAATATTCTCAGGGATGAGCTAATTAATGAAAGGCTTTTCTCTTAGCAATGCTAAGAGATTCATAATGTACTTCCAGAGTAACTGTGTGCCAATGAGATCTTTCCTTAACTAATCATGTATCAGGCTTGTTAGTGGAAACCTTCCCAAGTGGAGACCCCAGGACAGAATTCTACTCTAATTCTGTGATTTGCAGTTGTACTGTTTATATGCTGCAGTTTATAAAACAGGCTCCTCTGCATTGTGTTGCTATGGGTTTTTCCTTGTATTTACTGAGAAGAGATAGGTGATTTATTTTTCTAGTGTCTCAGCAAATTCTTTCCTGCTCTATTTTGGGGAGGATTGAATGTGATCTCTTTCAAATTATGAGGAATGGTTTTCTTGGTTTCTAAAGCATTAAAGATCTTTGTGCTTGTTTATATATAAATGGAAGTAGGTTATCTCTCAGCTCTTTTTGAACAGACTTTGTTTAGATCAGCTCAGGAGGTTCTCTTCTGTCTGTGACAAATTGAAATGGTGCATTGAGATGTAGCAGACTATTTTGGTTCATTTCATGCAATGGATAGACAAAATTTTAAATTTATCTTCATAGCCTGCTACAATTCTGAAATCACTCAGTGAAAATTTAGAAGCAGTTGATAAGAGAAACTTCTGTAAAATATTAAAAATTTAATAGCTACTGGTGTATGCATTGAGCAATTAATTTAACTGCTGTTTCTTGTTGATAAGACACCAATGTAGCTTCAAAAAGGGGAGGAAGAGGCAGGAAGAAGAGCCCACTAAGGAGTACCAACAAACTTTGAATATGAAGCCTAAGCAGAATTTTTCTCATTTCCATTAAAACTCTTTCCCAAATGGAAAATTCTAGACATGAAAATAACTACGTCAGAACATCTGTTGAAAAATTGTTTATGTGGCTACTATTAACATTTTCTCTCAGTGTTCAGTAAGACTGAAAAGCTACATCCTAACACCTTTAGCATCAGAGTCTCTGTTGCAGCTTTCTGGCAAAATGCAGTTTCTATAACATAAATTGTGGGAAGTTTTCAGAGAAAGATGGAACACAGAAAATGTGGGATGTAGTTGGATATGAACTTTATTATGAAGTGGCGGTAAAAGGAAAAAAATGTTTAAATGGTATGTTTGCATATAACCTTGCAAATATTCCACATAATTAAGATATGATTTTAACTACACTTTTTCATTAATACTTCCAGAGAGTAAGTACTTTCCATGAAAGCCTCTTCTTCACAAATTCTTATTCTGGACTGTTGTTTCTTTTGTTTGACTTATATATATCATCCCACTTTTCTGCTATTAGAGACTGGATGGTGAGCTTAATTTTTCCTTCAGATATGCAAAAAATTTTCAAAGGATATAGATGTAAAAATTAAGGATTTATAGAGCTTTACTTTGTCTAAAGGAACCCTAATCTAATAAACTAGCAAGTTTTTTGTATTCTGTCAAGTAGACACTACAGCAACTGTACTGTCCTTTGTCTTGGGTTTCTGTGAAGGTGAAGAAAATGACAGGATAATACTTTATCATGGCAGCTTGGAGCCTTTTAAAACAAACAGCCTTCCTGAGTACATATAAAGTGATAGTGGCAGCAGCTTTTGATTACAAAACACCAAGGGACAAGTTTTGGCCAAGGTTTTCAAACTAATTGGGTCAAGCTAGAGGCAGCAGGAGAATACAGGCTCTGGATTCATGTAGGTTGATGTGTTTAAGGTTTCACTGAATCTGGCACAGAATGATGTTACAGAAATGGGTAGTAAGCAAGCTTTAAAATCTTACTGGTGTTCTTATATTCTCAGATGCATTAACTAATAAATATATTTCAGCTTGCTAGTAGAATGCCTTGTGTACTTGTGTGCTGTAGATTAATTATGATAGAATGTGCAGCATTGTGAGTCCATTTGCTGTTTCATTTTTTTTCCAGAAAAATTTCTTAATGATTGAAGTTGTCTCTGCTTATTTCCCAAGAACCAGGGAACAAATGATGTGTGATACATTTAGTTTGTGAAATGAATTCAGTATGGAAAAACTTTTACCCTGGGGTATATTTAAATATTCTGAAGATTCTAGATGCCTCACAGACTAACTAGGACTTATGAAAGCTTTTTTTTTATTATTTTTATTCAAGATTTATTCCTAAAGAAGAAGGATTTTTGGCAGTAACAAAATTAAGTGGCTTTTCAATCGTCTGTTAATTAGTGTCAGTTACTAACTTTGGAGATAGGATTCCAAAACTAAAAATAAAAAAATTAAAAAGAGTAAAAACATGTTGATATTTTCTAAATAAATATTTGATGTCTTTCTTGTTTTGAAATTACTTTTCAGTTTAGAATTATTTTTAAATTATTTTAAGAAGGTCAAAATTCAATAGCTATGTTCTCTAAAATCCAGAAAATTTTCAACTTCAGAAAATTGCAGTTCAAGTTAAAAAAGAATTCTGAGTTCTATAGTCTACACTAAGACATTTATCTTAGTCTTCTACTGATTCCATGTATTTTACTTTTTTTTCTTTCCAATCATTTTAATTTCAGCATGGATTAATCCTTCATTTTCTGTTCCAAGCTAAATCTGTCAAACTCAGAAAGAAAAAAAGTATAGCCCTCTGCTTTTCTTTCCTGTTGGTTGTCAAAATTAGAGTTACAATCCCATACTTTGAAACAGGCAGTCTATTGAAAGCAATACGCTGCAAATTTTTGAGGAAATTTCCATGAGATCTGTAGCAAAAGTGAAATAAAAAGTCTGTAATTCAGTTATAAAGTCATACTGCAAACTACGTAATAAGTAAGACTATAAACAGTGTGAGGGACAGTTTTGTTGGACAACTGTTTCCAGAACCTGTGTTTTGCCTGTAGAATTCAAAGTGGTACTCTGAATTGTACTTTTGAAAGAATACTTAAATTTTTGTTTCATAGTTCACCACATGTTAATTGATATTCTGACTGATGTAAAAGGAAGAAAATAAAATTTTAATATTATTTCATCATCTTTACTGCCTTTCCAGCATCTGGAATTTCGAATGATATTTGGAGAAAGAGAAGTGTAGTGATGAAATTCTTCTGAAAGTTGCAGAGTTAGATCAGTGCCTCAATACCTGCTAAAATCCTATAATAGTAGCATGACAACCAAGTTGGTTTAAAATGACAACAAAAAGAAACAGCTGGACGTGTCTTTTAATTGTTCTGTTGAAATGTTAATTCTGCATCAAAAATACCAAATCTTTTGGGCATCTTGGACAACTTACACACACACTTTTATTATCAACCCATTTTGGCATTTTTGCTCTATAACTGAATATTTTGTAAATGGTATATTTTAAAGTCATTTTTGCAACAGAGAAATGATTAATCATATCCATATCTTTGTGAGCCTATAAAGCATGCAATTTTAAGGGCTTTAAGATATCTGGGTCCAGTCGTGCGAAGTCCTGCAGTCACAAGTCTAACTGATTTTTGTGTAGTGATGGCTGCTATTATATGAAGAAATTTCATAACTTTGGCACTGAAAATTTGGCTTTTGTTACATAAACACTTGTTTTTTGAAAACAAAACACTTGTTGGGAGAAGTGCGATAAAGATTGTTTAAGCAGAAAAAAAATTTAACATTGGAAAGGACATGTCAGAACTCAACTGGAGAACCAGAAGCAGAACTCAGCAAATATGAGAACAATTGGCATGAACAAAAGAAAGCAGGCTTTGAACTTCCTGACATTATTTTAATTTTAAAAACTATTTATCTTTCTATCCTATGGCTCATGCTATTTCTGTACAGCAAGTAACCTTCTCTGCTTCAGGAAAATTTTGTGGGATGAGAGGACCTGTCACTGGTACAAATTCAGCATAGTGACCTCCCTGTCTGTTTTCATTTGTGCTGTAGAAAACAGGCATTTTTAAAAAGAATCTGATTCTTAAGCATTCATCAAAACATGTTTGTAAGGAGAATATCTCAACAGATCTGAAGAAAGGATATAGAATCTGAGAATTTGAATGCTTTTTCATCTACATTCCCTACCTAAGATGTGCTCCCTAGCACTGCAAATCCTGTAGCTGTTTTATATCCAGACCTGATAGGTAATGCCAGCTGTATGCAAAGCTGTCTTCAGAATTTCCAGGAACTGAAGCCAGATCTATCACTGAAATGGCAATGAGCATTCTAGGGCATCAATGGTGCTCAGAACAGTTTAACTTGTAGACTTCTGCAGTCATATGTAATTGTCCTTAAATAAGGTCCTCGCTCAGGAAAAAGATTAATTTGCTCCAAGTCTCTCATCTTTGAAAATATTTTCATTTCCTCCTAATACTTCACCCATGCACCACAACAGAACTGTTTGCTTTCAAAGGCACTCACCCTACAGCAACTGGTGCCAGGGAAATGACACCTACACTTTCCTGCCCTGTACTTTTTCTCTTCCCTTTTTTCCTCTGGTATGTGTTCAGTTCTTTCCCTTCTAATCTAGAGATGTCCCTGAAATAATTTCCAGTATCAGTGTGGTATTCCACCATACTAAAATTCAAACCGGAAATTCAGTCTGGAGACTGGTTAGCTGCTAGGTAATAGGTGAAGGATGAAGACTCCTCTTCCTTATTTTAATGTCCAATTCCATTCCAATGGCAAAGAAAAATACATTTTTCTGCTTATTAACTTGTCAATGAAAGCTACCTATTGGCTGGCATAGGATTGCTAATAAAACTAAAAATACATATTTACATCTAAAGTCACTTAAAAGCAGTATTGGAAATCATTGCTTTTATTATTTTTTTCAGGAAAAAAAACACCAGATAAAAACCTTCAAAGCTCATGATTTCCTCTGTGCTATCAGAGTAATGATTAACTTCCAGTCCTTGTAGACCAGTCATGCAGTGTTCAATTAACTCCTGTATGATGGAGAATCTTAGCAGAGATTCTAACACTGCACTGTAGGAGTAGCCTAACTAATAGTAACTGCTCAACTTCACAACAGACATAAAAAATTAGCTCATTTGGTTAAAGGATGATGTTAAAATGCTAATATTGTGGGTTTGATCCCCATTGTGAGTTCCTTCCAACTCAGAATATTCCGTGATCTGAAATAGATATAAGAGAGTAATAGGGAAAAAATGGAAAGAAACAAGAATTAAATGTGTTAGTTCTGGGGTAGAAGTGTGAGAAGCAATTTAGCCTTTGAACAGCATGACTATATAAATGATGCATATATGCATACTTGTTTTCCTATTTTCATCATATATATTTATGTGTTTAAGTGGTTTTCAAAGTCTGGATTTTGCATTAAAGAAAAGCACTTGTTTCTTTCCAGCTGTATCTAATATGATTCAGAATAATGCTTTAAAGAAAAGCAAAAAATATCTTTTGCCTGAAAATCAGACAATAAGAAAAACAGTTCCTAACACTCCTCCAGCAAAAAAAAAGAAAAAGAAAAACATGACTACAGATTGAATAATAACAAGATTGTTGAGGTTTGGGGTTTTTTTAGGGAACAAAGAACTACACTGACCTCCTATAAGAATATTTCAGCAGCCTTTCTTAATGTTAGGCTTCTAAGTATTGTATCCAAGGACCGTCGACATATGCTGTAGCTAGGCAGAGATGAATAATTTGTTCAATAACTATACTCCCACTTCTCACCATCTGGAAATTTTCTGAAATACAACAACATTAAATTAACTAAATAACAAAAATTCATTAATTTCTCCAGCAAACAGTTCTTGCACTGCAGATTAATTTTGTAAATTTACTGGGATTACCATTTGTGAGTCTGATTTCACTGGTTAATTCATCAAATCACTTGATGTTTCTTATTTGTCTGAAATAGAAATCTGTACAGAGAGGGTAAAGATGCATGCTTTCTGCCTGGTGGCAGTAAGGAAGGAGATTAAAACCTTCCAGAACTGTTGCTACATTTGTAGAACCAGGCTCATTCATATTTTTAATGCTGCCATTTTTTAGACTAAATGGAATGCTTCAAAGGATCTTGCTTCCATGGCCTATTTTCTCTCTTCAATCCATCCTGAAGTAAGGAGTTAGAGAAGGAAGCTAGAAGAGTCCAGATTTGCTACTTTTCTTTAAAACCTAGTGCTGCTACCAGTGACCGACCTCTTAACCCTCAGTCTTGTGCCTTTAGTAGACGTGAATAAACTTTGAATATTCTTGTGAGGATTTTCACTTGGGCCTAAGTGAGGTACTTATTCAAGATTAATATGGAACTATAGCTTAACAAGAAGTCTCCCTGGGAAGTTACCACATTACTGGAGAAAATGAGTGAAGCATACAGTTAACCTTCACCCCCTTCCAGTTTTGGCTATGCAGATGAAGCTGTTGGGGACACATAAACAAGTTTGGTCCATTTCCTTAAATTTCATGACAAATGACCTTCCTTTTTGCATTGCTAAATTGTCTTTTCTCTTTCATCAGTGATGATGTAATTAGTATTTCATTTTTGTATAATATAACTGTGTTTAAATACTTCTTTTTAAAATGTAATTGCTGTGTTTCTCCTTTCTGTTAATTCTGTTTTCCCCCTGTCATTTATACTTCAGTGAGAGAAACAGACATGTGCTCATTAGTGCAAAATTAGTGTTTATAGCAAAGAAAATTTCACAGAATACTAGAATGTTGAGAAATTGATATTCAGGATGCCCAAGACTTTCACATCACAGTGTGTTGTTTTTAAACTGCCTTCTAGGATTGCAATCTGAAAAGCAGTATCCCTCTAAAACTGCAAAATATTGATTTATCTACTGATAAAACAAAATATAATATATGGATAAATATACTGTTTCACTTAGAAGCACCAATAAGCTGACATTTTTACATAAAATAGAGAAGGTAAACAAGCTTTCAAGGTGATTAATCTTACTGTAGCTGATACAAATTATCACAGGGTGAATACAAGCTCGATGAAAACTGTAAATCACATTTTTTGTCCTTGAGTTAAATCTAAACATCCCATTGCAGTTTGGGACATTCATCTTGCTTGTCTTTCTTAAGGTCTCTCTATAACTCTTTAGAATTTCGACTGGATTTTCACAAATTCCCTGCTCTATTATAGTAAAGGAAATCAAGTTGAATATATCTTGCATATTATTTATGTCGGTAAAATCAATTTAAAACACAAATAATTTTCCTTTTTTATATGCTAAGAACAAATTCTCAAAGATTTAAGTTTCTTTGCAGATTTCCATTTAAAGGGTGAACTTCTAGAAACTGTAGCTAGTCTGAAATTTTGAGTTCCAAATCATTCAATAATGGCTGGAGAAATAGTTTTATGTATTAGACTAACCTTGTTTGAGATTTTAATTATCACTATTTGTTCAACTGTTGTAGCACAAATAGCTTACATAAAAATGTTTTAAATAGTTTTATGCCCAGGCACAAATATCAGTAATCTATTTCAATAAAGTGAGTAATAATTTCAGAATTAAGATGTTTAGTTGGTCTACCTACTTATTTTAATGGAATGTGTGGTTTTTTTCATTGTTTTTATGATGAGCTGAGTATGGAGAGAGCTCTGCTTTCTGCCCTGTAGAATTTTGTGAATGTAGATTTTTTGTAACTTAGTCTGATCCTGCACGTTTTACTCATGAGGTGTTTTTGTATCAGTAAACTTGTAGCTAAATGTTTTATATGTGTGTTCAATAGGTGATCCTGACATCAATAAATCCCTGAAGGCTCTATGCAGTCCATTTGGTTGTACAGGTACAGCACACTAATAAGACATAAAAAACCTTCCCACTCAAGATACTAAGAGTGGGATTCCAGCTGGTTTTGAAAGAAATTGTATTAATGTTAGTTTTAATGATAGTCTTTGTGTGTCTTGACTGGAAAGCAGTATGATCAGATCTTTATTTATGCAGAATGTCAAATGAAGAGAGAAGAGCATCAGACTTTTTTGGAATTACAAGATGCAACTTGTAATTGTGCTTATCCTGACAGGAATGAGCAGTAGCATTTAGTTAGGCATGGCCTTAAGTGTTTGTTTTCCATGCAAACTTGAACTACAGCAAATATCAGGGAAAAAGTTATTGCCGGTTGTAAATAAGTACTGACAATACTATATAAGCTTGTAAATAAACCCTTATTTTTCGTGTACTCTGAGTACATATTCCAGCTTAAACATCAAGGATATGTGAAGTATAGAGGAAGTGTATTTTTAATATATCTGTATGGTATTTGTTTGAGTTATATGAATAGCTCATATTGTTTAACATTTCAGCTGCAGAACTTGCCACCCATCACAATTATAATAACAAAAATGCCTTGTGTGTTTAATTAATGTAGATCTATACTGAAAATGCAAACACAAATTCTGATGTGCATTGCTTTTTTTGAGATTTCTCACCTTATTTGTAAATACCGGACTTATCCTTCAGAAAAATTAAAAAAATTATGAAAAGCTAAATGTTTTTTCCAAGCTGAGAGATGGCACTTTGCATTAAAACATTGCATGCCTGAGACAACCATACTTTCTTGGCTTAACCTGCAGGGAGCCCTTTCTGTTGAGAAAAGGAAACAAAAATAAAGTCTTGAATTAACTAATCTAAGGTGTGCCAAATCAAATACTGTGCAAAAATTATTTTGTTCTGAGAATTAGGAGAGGTTTAGGGAACACCGGGAGAACATTGTTGTTTGAATCAGTGACAAAACCCACTCCTTTTAGCAGGGTGTTTTTTTCAGCAGGAGCATTCTCCTGAAAAGAAAGAACATTGAACTGGACTAATAGTTGTGCTGAATATTTGCATACCT
This sequence comes from Agelaius phoeniceus, assembly GCF_051311805.1. Taxonomy (NCBI): domain Eukaryota; kingdom Metazoa; phylum Chordata; class Aves; order Passeriformes; family Icteridae; genus Agelaius; species Agelaius phoeniceus. Next base: position 38,925,781 of record NC_135268.1, on the reverse strand, counting down.
TCTGGTCATGCAATTCTTAGTCATGCAGTTTTATTGCACACAAAACACCTGAAGAACTGTGTGGGAACTTCTGAATAGACAGGGTCCTCAAGGGCCACTCATTCTGTAGATCTGAGTATCTCATCTTGTTTCTCAGACCTCAATTACAGAGTGATGAGCTGAAGAGATCAGGAAGAAGGGATGCCCATGTAAATCTAATTATTTAGAAAAAAGTATAGCAGAGTGCAAAGTTCGTAGTGCAAAACAGCTCCCTCTGTTTTGGGATTATTTAAATTCAGTTTACCTTTCCCTAATGTCAAATCTGTTGTGCTATCTTGTTTGATCCATGGGAATGTAAATATCTGTCGTTGTTGCTGAACATATTCTCCTTCATGCAATAAAAGAGACACAAACACCCTTGGTCCAAGTGAATGCTTTTTTCTCATCAAACTAAATTTATTTTAAACTTGTTGCTTTTGAACTTGCAGTTCTGAGCACTGCAATGTCTGAACAGGCTAGTGTCAATATAATACCATTAATGCAATACTCATTAGTGCCTGAAAACAAGCTAGCTGCTACAACAGACTATGCTGGTTTCAGCTGGGGTAAAGCTAACTTTTTTCTCAGTGGCTGGTAGGGGCTGTGTTTTGGATTGGTGCTGAACACAGGGTTGATAATGTGGAGATATTTCTCTTATTTCTGAGCAGGGGTTGCACAGAGCACAAGGCCTTTTCTGCTTTTCATCCTGCCATGCTGGGGAGGAGACTGGGGGTGCATGGGAGGCTGGGAGGGGACACAGCCAGGACCGGTGACCCAAACTGACCAAAGGGATATTCCAGACCTTGTGACATAATGTTCACTTTTTATATAAAGTATATAAAGTGGAAGGAAGAAGGAGGAAAGGGGCAACATGTAGAGCAATGGCTTTTGTCTGCCCAAGTAACCGTTACTTGTGATGGGGCCCTGCTCTCCTGGGAATGGCTAACGCCTGCCTTCCCATGGAAGCAGGGAATTAATTCTTTGTTTTGTTTTGTCTGTGTATGCAGATTTTTGCTTCCCTACTGAACCATGTTTATCTCAGCCCATGAGTTCTGTGGCTTGTACTGTTCCAGATCTCTCCCTGATCCCTCTGGTGAGGGAGTGACTGCGTGGGGCTTGGCTGCTGGCTGGGGGTGAGCCATGACACAGGGCTTCTAATTAGCTGTGAGGAGTGTGGTTCTGAGATGCTTGCTGCTTATGAGAGCAGGACTTGCTTGGGTATCACTGCAAGGCACTGTTTTATCCCCCAAAACACGATCATGATTTTCTATTTGACAAGGTTGGTCTGAATACCAGCCTTCAGTTGTGTTGCTGCACCTGTTATTGTTGTCACTGTTTGAAATGTCAAATATGTTGAAGGGAAGGCTTTGACTAAACAATTTCTTTCTAAATTTTAACTAAAATAATTGTTATTATCTTAATCTATCAAAAGCAAAAAAAATATGAAAGCTTTATTTCATGCTCCTAATCTCTAGTTCCTTTAAAGTTGATAAATGAAATCTCCCTTTATTGGCTTAAATTTCAGCATTGTTCACTTCCTGTAGAGTGAAATATTTTACACTTTTTTTTTTTGTGTATGTAACACAGATTTTCCTACTTGCCTTTTTGTTAGTCTTGCTCCTCTGACTAGCATGCTTGATAAAGATTAAGTCTTCAGAAGAAAAAAAAATCTGGTTAAAAGTAATTATTTAGAAGATTCCAGAATGTATGGTAAAACACCAATAGAAATTATTAATCCCTGTCTGTTTTAATTTGAAGTCAGGGGTGGCTTTTTTTTCCCTCATTTTTCTTGAGTAGGCAAATACATCAGTTTCTGACTGAACGCATGTAAACTCTTTTTCAGTGTGCAGGCCCCATGGCCATGTCTCATTACATGTGCTTCACTTTTGGATTAAAATGAGTCCCATTCCCTGGTTAGTGCAGTAATCTGCATGATAAGAGTATGTAGCTGAAATGACCTTTGAATAGTTCCAAAAGGCTCGGGGTCTGCCTGTAGCTTAAGGATATTTTGAAAATTTTAAAGGAGATGGTGAAGAAGAAAGATTCTAATTCATCATAAGTTGGACAACTTATTACTTTGATGCTGTATTTGGTTCTTTAAACAATCATTTACCCTGACATGTGAGTAAAAAAATGAGCTTATCAGAAGCTTAGAGAGCTATTGTTTCTACTTCTAAAAATGTCAGTAGTAGCTCATCATTTTCTTTTCTTTTTAATACAGCAAATGCCTTTTTTCTGAAAGGTCAAATGATGTCATTCTAATTTAGTTCTATAGTTTCCTTTCCTCTGCTTCTTTAAAAGAATTTTTTAAGAAAACAATGGTGAGAAGGAGGTCCTTTGTTTTTTTTTTTCTCCTCTTTATTTCTACTGGAAGTTGAGGTAATATAGCAGCACATATTGAGCCAGATTTTTATCAGTATTTGATGATGAAACATTTCTACATAAATTACATTTTGATTTAGAAGGTTTTGAGCAGCACTAAACCACAGTTTGGAACCTATTAATGTGAGTCAGAAGCTATTAGCCTCTGAGACTACCCAAATGAGGTTATTTAGTACTAGTATGCAAATAACTAGGATATGCAAATTAACAAAACACAGAGGAGTGAATTTTGAAACAAAAAGTTGTTGTTGACTGTGGTTTTGAAAGCTAGAGTACTAATAACTTCAGAATTTGATCATTTGGGTATAGTGAGTTGTTAGCCACTGTTACTTGAAGTTCCCACAGTCCGAGTCAGGCTTTTGGTATTCATCACACACTTGAACCTTTGAGACTCACCTTGTGAGCAGAACAAGAGGACAAGAACAAGGACACAAAAGGAAACAACTGTAAAATCTGCTCTGTGGCCTGAGGACATGATATCCTGAAAGAGAGGGATTCCATTAAAATTGAGCAATGTATCTCCTGTAGCCGTGTTCGGGGGAGCAAGGGGGAGGGTGGAAGAATAGAGGAGGAGGAAGGAGTATTCATTGCATCTTTCCAATTGCCATGAACTTTTGGTTCCAGTGAGGTGTAGGCTCTCAATAGTTAATATGTCCATTCCTCAGAGCTCTGCCTCCCAGAGTTCCTTACACCTGCCTGCCCGATTTCTCTGTTCTGTACAGAAGAATCAGAGGAGGCAGAAAGGACTTACACTAATGCATGGATGTGTTACAACTAAAGCATTTGCTTAAAAAAAAAAAGAAATCAGTCTTGTTCACACAATGTCCAAGTGAGCAAATTCAGGCTGGACTGGTTACTTACCTGTTTTTTCCAAAGTACAGTTATGTGATCATTGTTATGAATCCAAATATTTTATAAATTAATTAGCATATATGTACAGAGAGCCCTTGGATCTTCTAAATAAGCATTATATCTAATAAATTTTAAAAGTTTCTATGAATAATAAGCCTGAAGGCTGCATTAAGAAGAGTTAATTTTTCAGAACAATCTAGCAGCTCTTTGCAGATGTTTACTGAGGGAAGGTGCAATGAGAGGGAATTACGTGGGAGGCATCTACCACGGAAAACAGACTTCCCATGAGAACAAGATCAACTTAATTATTACATAAATTCTTTATGTAAATAAAATTTTTAGATTAATTAATCATCAATTAATATAAAATTTATACATTCTAAATTAGTATTTGCCTGTTGAACCTAGATATAGTTCAAACACAGTATACCTCCCAGTGAATCAGTCATCTAATACTGTTTATAGAGTTTGAAATGTAAAAGGGATTTTTTTGGTTTTGTTTTGCTTTTGTTAAAAGTCTAAGTGAATACATGAAAAATGCCTATAGCAATGAGGCAGAATATTTGCTTTTGATTCCAAGAACATTAATTTTCATTAAAATTACATTTTTTAAATAGAAGGAAGTAAAATATCAATGATACCCGTGAGGACTGCACTACAAATATCCCATAATTTAAGGAGACAGTATGGGAATGTTGTTTCTTAGGTATGCCCATAGTGCAGAGTGTCTGTGGAGATTTGACCTAGGATATAGCCTTTCTGTTATCACATATTGGTCCACTGGTTCCAGTTCCTCCTTGTGTCTTTCTCTTCTCTATTCTACCTTTCATCCCCACCATGGTATGATGGAAGAAACCTTCTTTTCAGTATCATCTACCCTAACAGGAAAATGAAGCAGAACTCAGTCTGTCAGTCTCATAGATGTTGCCTACATTAGCCAGAATATTTATCTTTAAATTAAATACTTGTCTGCATACACTCAGCTCTTCTGAATGCCTTTACAGAGCATATCTGTAGAGTACTTTGGTTATTCCAAATGCTGAAGACACCTCAAAAAAGTACTTTGCTAATCCTCATAAATGACAGACTTTTTATAGATTTACATCAGCATGATTAGGAGTCATCCTTTCTCTCCAGCCTGATAGAAAAATGGATGTGAAGTAAGCGTGGACATAGGTCAGACAGAATATAAAATATACATAAAGAGGGAACTTGCAAATAAGTTATTATTGCCATCCTGAGAGATCTCACCCTGACTTTTAGTAAAGAAGAAGCAAGAATGGGAATACTGAGCCTAGGTTTTCGTGTGGAAAATAAATCTAGTTATTGGATATAGATTCCTCTTTTTATGTGTAGTCTCTGCAACCACTGGAACATTATTTTTGATCCATTGGTTCTCTAAAAAAAGTAATACGTGTCTTGCCACATATGCAGTGGTTTGTTCAACAAAGTGTGGTGAATGTGCTAGATAAGAGGATTGTCTAACCACTTGTTCTCAACCAGGAAGAACTGTGTTTTCTAGGTTGTCCCTATGTGCCCCATACCCCTCACTGTGTACTGTCAGGATGAGGATGTAAATAGTTTGTCTGTCAACTACTCTTGAAAAGCCTGGGCAGGAATATTTGCAATGCCATTCCAATGGGTGCCAGGAAAACTGGTGCTAATGATTGGGTTGCTTGAATCCTGGCATACAGCAGTGATAATTAAAAAGAACAAAGACATGCTCATCTTGAGGTTAATTCTGAAGATAAGTCCAGCAGAGAAGAAAGTGAGCTGAGATAAAGGAAAATAGCTGCACCAGGTTTTCAAGTTTATAGTCTACTTCTCTTTGCCATTGAAAGGGCAACACAGGTTGTGGATTTGGCAGTGAAGACAGCCTAAAAATTTCAATAATTGATAGTATGAGCTAGAGGTCCTGTGAAAGGATGGAAAAGTATGTAATGAAGAACTGACCCTGCACTTTTCCTGGAACGTCTAAAGATGATTTTGGCTTGTCTCAAGGTATTTTAGTGCTGTCTTTTATTATACTGGCCATGGATGCAGTCAGTGAAGGGAGGCAGCACCAGGCAGGAGTCAAAGGCTTTCAAACACTCAGATTTAAAGTTTTGTTTTCCTGAGTTTGTTTATTTGGGCCTAGGAAGCCCCTGAATATGCTCTGGGATTAACAGAAGTTTAGTCAATAAATACTTACACACCTGTACAGGTATTCTTACAATGCAGTACAGGCAATAGTTTTTCTGTGCTTTGTGAGTAGCACAGTGAATGCATATAGTGAACTGGAGCTTTTGCCTTCTGTGCTGTCATAACAGCTGAGTTAATACTCCTCATTAGTTTCCCAAGTGCCAATTGTATTGTCATTCTGTGGATGTAATATCCTGGTTAATTACAATAGCATTAAGGTGTTAAGCTACTAGAAAAGTGGAAAAAAAAATCCATGGATTTTTAAAGCTCTCCAGGCAAGAACATATTCTGAAATTAGAGCAGTAAGCTTTATATTTAGTAGCACTTGCTTAAAGCCAAATTTTGTGCTCCAATTTTTAGTACTGTTGAGTATTTATCTTAAGGACTGGAAGCACATCTAGGGATGTGCTAGAAGGTTGAAGTGGTACAAGAAACAAGTGATTCAACTTGTTATAGGTGAAACAACTTTGCATTATATTGCTAATGTGTTTAAACAAATCTTTTCAATGGATTTCACTGTTTATGATGGAAAATTCCCCACAAATCAGGAGAAAAAATAAGGATTACAAACTATTGGAAAAATTCTGCATTAGGAGAGACATCTAAGAACTCGGGCTTAACAGCTAGCATTTAGGGAGTGCATTAATTTAAAATAAAAGACAAAAAGGACTATTTGACAAGCAATGTATGGGGAACTTCTTGAATTTTGACAGCAAATTCATCTATCTTTTGGTCCTTGGTCCTACCAAACATAGCTTATGAGAATTTAATTTATTATAAGCTTAAGAAAACAAAAAATACCCACCTTTGATTTCACTTCAAAGGCTTCAAATAGAAAGCATCAAATATATCATAGGCATTTGAAATACAGAAAAAAAGTGTCATTTTTCAGAAGAGTTTGGAGCCATATATGAATATTGCATGAATTTCAGCCGCTAAATTCTTGAAAAAAGAAACAGTGCCTGATATTATGCTTGCCAATTACACCTGTAACTAGGTGCTGCTGCTGCACTGAAGTTAATGTGGAAAATGAATTGCCACGACTTTCAGAGGTGGTAACAGTTTCTAGAAGCCTGTAGCACTAAAATAAAGTGTTCTTCATCTGCGGATTGCTGTGTATGACTCCTCAGACCTCTGCTACTCTGTACTGGCAGAGCCCCTGTGTGAAACCGTTGTATTTGCCAAAGGAATCCTTTCTGCCTCCATAGCATTTTACCCCTTTAAATGAATAAGTTAAAACAGAATTTTTAAAACAAAATCTATTTACAGGATTTGTAAGGAGCACATAAATGATGATTGCTTTGTATATAACAATAGATGTGCAGTTACTATAGTATTTTTTTCTATAAATTTTCTTTCTAGAAAGATATTTGTTGAATTTAAAACACAGGACCGCTGTAGCGTGCTGAAATGTTCTTAAGGTAGGTTTATTTAGTGAGAAGCAAAAAGCAGCACAAACAATCTCAAGGAAGTAGGTAGACTTAAGAAATCCAAAAGCCTGAGGCAGTACCTTGAGGTGGATGTCTCTATGGGCCAGAAACAAATGAAGTCTACTGATACTTTGCTAAAAGCTGTTATTTCCCAGACTCCATTGGAGTCAACTTAAAAGTTTTGTAATTATTCAACACAAGATTCACACAAGTCCTCTGTCAAGCAAAGAATAGAGTTAATGGTTATAAATGTCTATCTTGAGCTATCTCCAGTATAGCAGTGCTTGAAAACTGCACTGTAGTATGAGTAGAATAGATGAAAAAAGGCAGAATTCTAGAGGGACTTTAGTACGTTAAAAATGCCAATCACAGCTGGTTCATAAATGAAAAGCACAAATTTCTATGCATATTTCTCAGTTTTATGTGTGTTCCTTACAAGTAATATGTCTTCTTGCTTTATCACTATATAATACATACTACTAGAATGGTAGCTCTTGTCTTTTCAGAAATAGCCTTTCTTTGATGGATATTAAATTGGATGCAGCTAGGTATGCATCTCTATTTAGATTTAGACTGTAAAAAATTAATATGCCCCTTCCTCCAAATTTAAAAGACCGTATATTTTCAAAGAATATCTGCAAGTCAGTGTTATATACAAGAGATTGAGAACCCAATCGATGTATACTTGTCACATGAGATAGCAGAATTTTTATCTGCTGTACTGAACTGTGCAGGCTACATTTGAAACTTATTCTCAGAATTCCAATTTAACATTTGCAATGGCTTAAATTCTGGTTTAAGCTGTGCTTTTCAGACACATATTTTAAAAGTACAAGTACTACCTTATAAGGATGTTTGGTGAGTTTACCTATCATCTCAGTGTATGGATACTTACCTGGTTTTTATTGTGCTTTATCCTGCTATTCCTTGGTGCAAAACACACTAAGTTTATTTGTTGTCTGAATCATTCCTTTCAAGACAATCCTATTTTTCTGATGCTTGAATCAATATTCTTCTTTGTAGATATTTCTGTTCACATGGGTTTTTTTTTTATTTCACTGGTATTTGTGAGTATATATGTACGTTTGTGCATGTGGAAGGTTAGCTTCTGATTTCCTGAAACTTTTTCATAGAGAAACATAAATATGTGTAAAGAAACAAACCACACCTTCTAGTATTATGTGAGGAGACCTTCCAGAATCAGGCCTATAAGGCAGCCAAGGAGGGACTCATCTTTAGGAACTGCAGTGGCAGAACAAGGGTATGTCTTGAGACTGAAAGAGAGTAGGTCTAGGTTTAGATGTTAGGAAGAAATTGTTTACTGTAAGGATGTTGAGACAATGGAACACGTTGCTCATAGAAGTTGTGGATGCCCCATCCCTGGCAGTGTTCAAGGCCAGGTTTGATTGAGTTTTGAGCAATCTGGTCTAGTGAGAGGTGTCCCTGCCTGTGACATAGAGTTTGTAATTAGGTGTTCTTTAAGGTCCCTGCCAAACCAAACCATTCTATAATTCTATGACTTTTTTTCCCTTAAGTTTCCACTAATGACTTGAATTTGTTTGGCTCTCACAGTAGCAAGGGACAGTAAGCAAGCTCCCTGTATGTGCTGTTCCCATTGGAAATCTTGCATTTGGGCACCTCCTTATATCATCCCCTGAAACAGACCTTGGCAGTAAGGAGCTGAGAAATACAGACTGTAAAGAAAATGGCTCTGTTCTGCCACTTTACTTTTGTAAATTCACTTGGTAACTCTGCATATGAGCTGCAACAGGACATAGAATTTATGATGGCAGGAAGCATAAAGACCTTAAATTTTCATTAAAAGTTGTAGGCTGTAAATTCTTCAGTTGAGTCAGCATTAAACTCCAAGTGTGATTAGATCCCCTAAATAAATATTTCATACTCTCACACTGTATGTAGAAGTGGCCTCCTTAATTAAGCAATGACTGTAGAAATACTCTGTGATTGACACATCACATAAAAACGGGCTGTTCATGCTTTCTAAAGCACAGTGGAATTAATCAAATGTGCCCTGCTACCCTTGGGGGCAGGGGTAGCCTTTTTCTATATGGTCTTTAATATGTGTTAGCAACTAATGGGACTAAAAACTCCACAACTCAATTCACTGATTCCAATGCACAAGAAGCCATAGACAGAATGAAGGACTTAAAGAAAAATGTAATGATAATATAGTACATATTCATATAATGTGAATATATTAATATAATAATAAACCCAAAAAGTCTCTGGCTCTACTTTTTATTAGTTTGTGGCTAAGGAATGTAGACCAACATAGGACCAAAATCACTTAATTAACATTTAGATTCTAAATAAGCAGTCCAATTGCAATGGTGGAATAGGTAATCAAAGATGGAAAACTGGGCACTAATTTTAAGGATAATCAGAAAACACTGAAAAAAAAAAAAAGGAAAGAAAGCACAAAGAGAGCACAACATGTTGGAGGAGAAAAAAAAACAAACCAAATCTTCTTCAGTACTATTCCCACTTATCTGACTTTCTACAAAAATTGTTTTGATGTAATATGTATCAATACAGGAAATTACAGTTAAGAAAATATTCAATTGAAAAAATATTAACATCATGCCAATCTTATTTACATTTGTTTCCTTATGCCAAATACCATGATAAATTCAGTCATTGATCTCCATGCTCCTTAATCAATTCTCCATTGGCAAAGAATTTATTGGTAATGTGTTAAGTTCTCCACATGTAGTCTCCAAGTGAGTAATTTGGCTTCATACTACATTATACAGAACTAGTGAATCAGCAAAAAATTGATCTTAATCTGGATCACAGATTAAATACTATGTTTGATTGTGGTTTTAAACAATGAATGCTAGGATTACTTCCAGAGCTGAAAAGGAATTATGCAACATCCATGGCAGAACACTTTACATAGTGAGGCAGGGAAGAAATGAAAACAGGAGTGATGTAAATTACAGTTTTCTTGATTATTTAGTGTGTGTGTGTGTGTGTGTGATTATCTTGAGTAATATATATTTAAGCAACCTTAACTCTAAGTTTTGGGCAGTTTTGGAAATCCTTGTCTTTCTCAATTATTTTCGTATGGGTTTTGGTTGATTTTTGGTATTTTTTTCATTAGCTGAAATATTTTGAAGGAATTCTCTAAAATCATTGATCTTTCCTGCCTATTTCTCTTAAGCCTGTATTTATATTCGCAATCACTTTCAGGTAATTTACAAAGTGGTAGCACTAGGCAAAATTAACCCTCAGTATAATATGGAGTCTTAAACAGGTGTGTATTAAGTACTGATTTGTCATGCAGTTTATTTTCATACAAGATTACAGAAGTTGATGAATGCTTAGGTAGTATCTGGAATAAGAAAACAGATGTTTTCCCTAGGTTCATGTTATAATTTTTTTTTTAAGTTCTAGTAGATAAAGCAACAAAGTATGAAAGAGCATTCCCTATAGTGCCTATTCAAACACTAATTTTTACTGTATTAAGACATTTTCTTGATTATGAAGGAGTTGAAGAATCAATGTCAGGCCAGAAATTAATCCTTTGCAGAAGTAGTATCTCCATTGATTATCAGTGTTACAGGTGGTTTACAAAACATAGAGGTACCCATAAAAGAGAAAAGGGATTATTTAAAAGCATATGCCTATTTGGATTCCATTTATTATCCTGGCATTTTCTTTGCAGTTAATAACTACAGCAACAGGTGGTAAAAGGTTAATATTAAGAAAAAAAACTTGGAACAATTACTTTAGATAAAAGCCCCATTTTTTATCTTTGTAATCTATTTACAGCAGTGTCATAAGAGAGAATCAGAAACAAGTATTTTTGACATAATAACCTAATTTGCAGTTTAAGGTGTTTTTGTCAAGAATACATACATTCTGAGAAACAAGTTTTGCAAATTAAAATGGGACATAAACAAAAAGTGTTTTATCACCATCACAACTGGAATTGTGATGGTGATAAAAATGAATAAGTTGTCAAGACCAGTAGGAATGATCAAGGGTTTGTAAAGGAAACATGTCACACCTGAGGACATTAAACTACAGGCCTAACTTAAAGTGGTACATTTTCAAGATTTGGAAGAATAGAATCATGGAATAGTTTGAGTTGGAAGGAATCTTTCAACATCATCTAGTTCAACTCCCCCTGCAGTGAGCAGGGATACCTTTGACCATCAGATTGCTCGAAGCTCTGTCTAACCTTGACCTTGAATGTTTCCAGGGATTGGGCATCTACACTTCTCTGCACAACATGTTCCAGTGTTCCACCACCCTCATTGTAAAAAAATGTTTTGCTAACATCCAATCTAAATCAAACTTCAGATTAAAACCATTACCCCATGTCCTAACTCAACAGACCCTGCTAAAATATTTGTTCCCATCTTTCTTGTAAGCTGCTTCTAGGTACTGAAATAAAGGTACTTTGTTACTATGTAGTAGTTATATATTACTACCTAGTACTTATGTACCATAATAAGGCCTCCTCAGAGTCCTTTCTCCAGGATGAACAACCCCAGGTCTCTCAGCCTTTCCTCATTGGAGAGGTGTTCCAGCCCTCCAGTCTTGTTCATGGCCATTCTCTGGACCTGCTCCAGGAGGTCCATCTCTTCATTATATTAGGGGTTCCAGAGCTGGATGCATACTCCAGGTGGGGTCACACCAGAGTGGAGCAGAGAGGCAGAATCACCTCCCTTGACTTGTTGCCCGTGCTGCTTTGGATACAGCCTAGGATATGGCTGGCCAATGGGCTATAAGTGCAGTTTGCCAGCTCATGTCCAGTGTTTCACCCACCAGCAGCTCCAAGTTCTTCTCAGCAGGGCTGCTCTTGATTGTCCATCCCCTTAGTGACAATACCAGGGGTTGCCCTGACCCAGATGCAGCACCTTGTACTTGGCTTTGTTGAACAACCAACATGAGATCCTTGAGCCTGCCCTCTGGATCCCATCCTTCAGGTCTGTCAACAGCACCGCTTGGCTTGGTGTCATCTGCAAATTTGCTGAGGGTGCGCTAAATCCCAGTCTCTATAATTGGTGAGTGTTTTAAAATGTCCTGGTTGAAATATGGATCCCTGAAGGACACCACTTATCACTGGTTTCCATCTGAATACTGAGCTTTTGACTGCTGCCCTATGGATGTGACCATCCTACCAATTCCTTATCCACTGAGCAGCCCACCTATCAAATCTACAACTCTCCAATCTAGACGGGATTTAGAGGACTGTGTAATAGACCTTACAGAAGTGCAGATAGATGACATCTGTATCTCTTATGAAATGAAAGTCAATGAAATAATGCATGGAAAAGAAGTCAGTGCAATGCATACAGCTGCTCTCTCTCTTGGCTTCCTCTTGGATTTTCTTAAACAGAAATTGTTATGGAACGCTTTGTCAGACAGTATCAAAACTGTTGCAGAAAGGGCAAAAGAAGTGTCCCCATCCAGGGGCTGTGCAAGCTGCTTTGCCCTGTGGCACTCTGTAGAGATCTAATTTGGTAAAGGTCATTGCAAACTGGTGGAGGATTAGTGATCTTTTGTGTAAAAATTGAATTTTCCTGTAAAACATGTTGATTTCTCTTACTTCTGTCTTTTGCATTTCAAAGGAATCACTAGTTTTGATCTTTGAAAATATCTTCTCATGGTTGGTGATTTTTGGCTTTCCAATACTTTGTTAGTATTTCTTAAAAAGTGATGATTTTTTTCTGGTAAAGACTTACATGTGATTGTTTTATTAGAATAAACTTGACATGTGACTTGCTATTGAATACTTTTTATTAGGGAAAAATGCTGTAAACTACAGAGTCCTAAATCTGAAGTATAAATTGAGCATAAATTTTAACAGTGAGGAGATTAGTCACTGGAGAAAGAGCAAAAGGAAATGAATTTTCTGTCTTTTGTTAACAAGGGCAGATGACATTTTTCAAAGATGCATTTCAGCCAAACAACAGGGGGTTTTTTTGATCAATAATGAGATAACTGGTGGAAAGTTGCATCCCTGAATCATCCAAAAAGCAAGGCTAGTTTGAATACTCCTATCAGTGCTATGAATAATGCATATAAGTATCAGGAAGTTTTTGCTTATGGCTTGCATACATTTCCCCTTTCATAATCATCTTTTATTGTGCTACAGCAAAAGTACTTTTTTATACTGAGTAGTATTTCTCTTACTATCAGAAGTACTGGAATTTATATTTACTTTTCAGTCAAAATTATTTTTCATTGGAAAAACTCTGTTTCAGTATTTGGGGACATTTTTAAGATAAAAGTATCAAAAACTTTTGTAAGATTTTGGAATTTGTTACTTCTTATTAAATAAGGCTTTTTTCCTTCTTTTTTAGAGAAAAAAGAAATTTTAATTCTATTTCTATTTTATGTAGTGCTGAAATCCGAAAGCTGCCTGTTACCCTAGCTATTCTTGAAATACACAGGTTAATTATTGCTTAAATAAAAATGGATATTTTAATTTGATCATGTCTTGCAGTAAAGTATTTAAAATTGCAGCTTTTGGGACTTAATTTCTTAAGGGACTTTTCCTACCCATCCATCTCTAAAGAAAAACTTTAAAGTTCAAACTGAGATGGTGGAAATTGGGCATTTTCATTCTGTGAGATATTTTGTAATATCTTAGATTTTTTCCTGACCCCTTTCACAGGCAGTCAAAGATATCTGAGTGCTCTCTCTGATTCAAGCTGTGATTTTTTTTAGGATTTTCAGCTCTCTCTGCTGAAGAGAGAAGAATTGAATGCTCTTACTTCACAGCATGAATAAATCCTTAGTATATGTAGGCCACAAGACATCCACTTAAGTCTGAGAGTTATGATTTTCTGTCTTCTGCTGCAGAGGTGAGGACCAAGCCCTGATTAGGACTGCCTGTAGATATGTACATGGGCCTCATTTAGATTTCACTAACATGAAAACTGTAATGAGTCCACAACTGAAAATGAGAGAGTAGCTGAATATAAAATCACTACAAGTTACATTGGTTAAGATATCTCAGAATTTCAGTATTTTCCCATATCTCTGTATTTAATCAGAAAATACAGAGCTCCTAATCCTTTCAAATAAATATTTGGAAGTTTCCACTGGGGACTTATGCCTTTTTTGTTATTCTTATCAATCCTGAACTACTCTCAAATTTTGAAATAGGGCATGACGTGTTTGAGAGCACAAGTATGAACACACAAAAGAATGAATGCACATACAAATATATTCAATATCTACACACATTTACACAATGTGTAAAACATTTATAAGGACTAGGAAAAATGAAAGTGCAGGAGATAGGAGGATGTAAGAGTGTAAATTTAAGATACAGATAGAGACAGGTTCGCAGGTTTGATCTGAATTTAATGAAGGAAGATAATTGAAGCCAGTGAATGTATTAAAGACAAATGCATCTTTTGCATGTAGGCCAGCATCTTGTTTCTAGAATGCAGGCTGAGATAATGACATTCTTATGACTGAAAAAGTTAAGTTCTGAACTACCAGCTGAGATTTAGTTATTGTGTTGTTTCTGTAACCTCATTCTTGATCAGATTTAATTTTGAGAGGCTTTTAAGTAACCTTATTTAATCTTTCAACATGTAGTCCAGATTCAGACAAATTTAGACAGAAAAAGCTCTTGCCGTAAGGATGCACATGCATCCCTTTTTTGTGTGTGTGTTGCAAGCTCTTCCTTTTGGGTTCATTTTACACATGATCATTTAATCACTCATTTCTATCTAGTCATATTATAGCAGATGGGAGGAAAGGAGTTGTTGAGCTTGAGGGTGTGCAGCTGAGCCAATGGGTGAATGTCAGTTGTTGAATCAATTCCGTCTATAGTTTAGGAGTGCTTTTTTAGAAATTTATGTTTAATAGAATTCAAGAATGATCATTAGAATATGTGTCAAAATTTATGGGTTTTTTATGTTCTTCTGATAACTGAGACCCACTGAAACTCTGTTCCTTTTTCCACTCCACTAAAAGATTATGAAACTAGCATCTTCTGCAGATAAATGGAAGAGAGATGCAAAATCATACAGGTATTTTACCCTGAGAATATATTTTTCATTTTAAGAATTGACAGAAATCACATTTAAAAGTCAAAGGCTAAAAATTTACTATCTGCAGAATGAAGATAAAAAATTAAAATGTTAGTCAACTCAGACTAAGTCAACTAAGTATCAACAACTATAAGAGGACTTCATTCGAACTGTCTGGTCATAAATAGCCATCTGATCCAAAATAGTGACATCTCCAAAATGAGTGTTGATGAGCATCTGTCACGGTAAAATCATTATTTTAAAAATAAACTTTAATAACTAGTTATGTGGGTTTTTTTTTTCAAATTTTAACCAGTGTAGAAGAAACTATTTTCAAACAGAGAAAACTTTTACTTACTTTTTCTTTTTCTTTTTTTTTTTTTTAAATTTAGCTATTCCCTGCATAATGACCCTTGTTTTGAGAAGCACATTATGAAGTATTAAAATAGTAGTACTGAAGGGCCACGTGTATTCTTTCAGAAGTGATTCTGAATAAAGGCATCTTTCTTTCTGAATATAATGTTATGCACATTTTAGAATTAATAAATGTAATTAATTTCCATAATTATGCACTTGAAATGTACCTTTTAACTTGTTACAATCTACATATGAACTAATTATTTTTGGGTTTATCTGTGCCACTCCCCTGTGGTCATTAGGCTTGACTCAGTCTCCCTGCAAGCACACCATTTAGAAATGCTGTTATTACTTGCAACAGGAAAGGCCACTGGTCTTCTCTCAGTTGCAGAATAGAAAATATATTAAATGCAGCAGTACATACTTCCCCTAAAAAGGCAGAGTTAGCCCGTCTCTGTGATATTCCAAAGGATCTTTGGGAATGTGTGAATCTTGATATTTCATAACATTTGCAGCTCCTAACAGAGCCAAAAAAAAAAAAAAAAAAAAAGAGAATGTTTTATTTTCTTGAGTTTGAGTTCTGGTGTTTGTGGAGCAGTACATATGCTCTTACTCCATTTGCCTCAACACTTCTTCAAACATCCACTATTTATTATCAGTGAATGACTTTTGCCAAACAATCCTCTAAAACTAAGAAAATTTCCTCCTTCTTACTGAAACATTTCCCCCCATTTTTACTTACATATATCTTATATGCCATATACATTTTTCTGTCTTCCTATGCTAAGGAAAAGGATCTCGCTAAATTGATTTTCCAGCTATTTTGTCATTATGAACATGAGGCAGTCAGAGGCAACTTAATAAGAAATCAAAGATACCTTACTGGTTGAATGATGTGGGAATTCCTTGTACAGAGATGAATGAGCTGTACTTTTAAAACTCCTGCTGCAATTCTTTCCAAAACAGGAGAAATAGCAGCAGTATCCTACTTGCTAGACATACTGATCATAGATCTGTCACATCTTCACACACATAACTCTTCAATCCACGCTGTGTGGATTGTCTGTCAATTTTAAAGGTAATTTGTTTGTGTGACCAAGCATATGATGCAGCATCTACAGACTAATCTATTCTATAAGCATCTTACAAGTGAGGACCTTCTCAGCTGCTCTAAAACCATATTTTCTTTAATATGCTAGAGGCTGGTTTTGCTGCCAGCACCTTCCACTTAAAATCATGTTTCACAGACCTTAATTTTTGGTACCTTCTCTGGACATATTGATGCTAATGCAAGGTACTGTGAAGCTGTAGCAAGACATAGACTATAAAGCTCATGGGTATGAAAAATTAAACTACACCAATTTAACATGTTTATAAACCTTTCTGCTTCGTATTCAGTTGCAATTTACTGGGAAGAAAATATTTACTTATTTTTAATACGTTGTCTATCACATACTTTAATCCATGTAATAATCCTTGTAATTGTTAAAAGTGTGGAGAGAACTGGAAATAAGCAGTAGATATCAATAGATATTGCTCATCTTATAAGTGTCACTGGGAGAAGGCAGAGGAAAGGTCTTCAGCGCATAGTTGGTCTTTTCATTCAGAAACCCAGTGCTGGAACTTTAATTAAATAGGAAAAAGCTTTATGTTTTATCAAGTTATGACCAACATCACAGTAGGAAAAAGCAGTGGGGTAGGGGTAGAAGCCAAAAGGTACATCCTGAGGTCTGTGACACACAGAAAATCACATTGAGTGGTGCCCTGCCCCCTGAAAGGCTCATTAAGAGGGGTGTGGGGACCCAACAGCACACCCAGGGGTCCAGAGTGGTGCTGGTGGAATTCCTGTTAATGGTTAATCCTGCAGGCAGCTGCCAGTGCCCTGCTGCACTCAGGAACTTGGCTCCCCTCTTTTTGCAGGTGGCATCTGGCACCACAGGGCAAGTCCTGCCTGTCACAGCCTCCTGGGGAGCAGTGAGGTGAGGCAGGGTGGTGTAGGGGCCATTCCCACTGGGCCAAGAAGCAGATCTGATGGTGCTGGGGTGCAACAGGATGCAGATGGAACTGTGTCGTTCAGGAGCAGGAGAAGTGATGAGCTGCGGGACAAGGAACTGGATGAGCTGCATGTAGCAGCCACCAAGGCTAGCAAAAACTTTGGGGGTATGTAAAAGCAAAGATTTTAGAGTCCTCCTTTTAGGATTGTATTACACATTAATGCAAAATAAGACTTTTCCATGAATAATGCTAATTTAGAATTGTTGAAAACTCCTTTAAAATCTGATGTCGAGTTGCTGACAGTCCTCTTCTGGTTATACATAATGCTGCCACTGGCTCTGTCTCCTGTTTTGAGTTAATTTCCTAACTTGTGTCAATTTGCATTCTTTAACTTTGAATAGGCAGAAGATGTAAGAGGCCGAGTACCAACATCAAGCTCTAAATCATCCTTTTCCCACCTGTGCCCTGGGAGCCATCAGACATCAGGGAGTGTCGATGTGCAAGTGCTGAAAGCATGTGAGCAATGACTTCGGGTGCAAGAAAAGGTCACTGGGGACATCTGTGACAGGTGAGAAACCAGCTGAACAAAGCCAAACCAACAGCTAGCAAGCTGGAAAAGGAAATGGAGCAACTGCAAAAGCCCTCTAGGAAGTGTCATTTACTTTAGTTATATGGAAGAAAAAGAATTACAGCAGGCCTGGAGACAGACAAAGGAGCAACACTGAGAAAGTTCAAGGGAGAAAAGGTGCCATCAGGAGGGTGCAAGAACTGCAGCAACAACTGGCCTAGCTCCACCATGAAATCTTTGAGGGGAACAGCCCAACCTGAACCCTAACTCAGCATTCTCCTCAAAATCCCCCCAGCCTCAAATGTGCTGCCCGCTACCCCACACCAGTACAGCTCTGGTCTCTGTACATCCATACCCTGGGATGCCTTCCCCAAAAATATCACAACCCCTCATCAACCCCTCTTGAGAGTTCCTGTGGTTCTGTCTCTCCTCAAAATATCCTACAGCTCCCCGACATCCACCCCACTGTCCTTGGTAAGAAGTACCCCAAAACCTCCAGTTTTCTCCCAACTAGACCCACATCCATGACCTCCCCCAGATGCTGCCCAGCCAGATGAGGAATACAGGTGTGAGGAATACAGGTGTTTTTAGTGGGGGCACAGATGAGCACCACCAGGCTGTTCTGGGTACACCAATACTGTTGGGGGCAGGCCCAGGGTCACCCCAACCCCTCTTTCTCCTCCTCTTCCTTCCCACTGCCTCTCTACCCACATCACCCCCAAGGTCACTGCTTGCGAACCATTGCTGAAGCATCTGAATGTGGGAAAACTTACATTTTTTATTAGAGAAGATAGAAACTACAAAATATTTTTCTGGTTCATTGCTTCACAGTGGAGCTTCCCTGGTTAACTTTTTTGGGAAATGTCACATTGGCAGATTGACCTTAATTAAAACTTAGATGACTTTACAGTCATCTAAGTCATTTTCAGCCACTCTCTGAAAGATATAATAATATGGAAGTGGGTGTTTGTTTGTTTGTTTGTTTGTTTGTTTGTTTTTCTGCAAAACCATAAGCACTCTAATATGTAAAAGGGACAGGGTGAAATGTCTACGCATCAGAGCATTGTTCAAGTTGTTTGAGCCCATTACAGGGCAGAGCATCCTGCTACACCCATATACTGCATTTTTTAGGCAGATTATCACTGGTAAAGAGGACTAAGCAGAGAATCGTGACAAGAAAAGTGTGTTTGCAGATAACAAATAAGGATGCTAACATTTTCTGAAGATATACAGTTTTAAACTTATATGCCTTTATTATTCCTCAGTTATTGAAGTGAGACTTTAGGAAGTTTGATACTCTGTGTTTTTACAGTGTTACATTTTAGGTACAGCAGTTAGCTGCTTCTGTCACCTGTAGCTTCTTGGCTATTCACAAGAACAAAATTGTTTCTAGTTGAAACAATCAACCACACTGAATCTAAAGTACCTCGAGCATCCAATATGAAAGTCAGTGATTTAAAGGCCATTCAACTGTAGGCTGATGGTTTCTGTGGTGGGATGATAGAAACATTAATCCAGAAATCACTGAGAGGGAGCCGAGTAAATATGTGCATATAGAATAACAATTCAAACCCTACTGGCTATCCACAATTTTTTTTTCTACTATTGTTCAACTACTGTGCATTGTTTTGAGCTCAAGCATCATGCTTTAGGACATACAGGCAGATTCTCTGCTTATTCTAGAAGAGGTTCTGAAGAACTTTTCAAGATTGTAGGATTTCAAGACACCTGCCTGCCTGGAATGGTTGATGGTGTCAGGGAGCAGAATGGTCCCCCCATTATCCAAGAAGAGGCAGTCAAAGAACTACTGAAATGCTTGGATGTTCATAAATCTATGGAACTAGATGGGATCCATCCGAGGGTAATGAGAGAGCTGGCAAATGAGCTTGCAAAGCTACTCTCCATCATTTACCATCAGTCCTGGCTCACTGGTGAGGTTCCAGATGACTGGAAGCTGGCCAATGTGATACCCATTCACAAAAAGGGTGCAAAGGAGGATCCTGGTAATTATAGACCAGTCAGCCTGACCTCAGTACCTGGCAAGATAATGGAACAGTTTATATTAAGTGCCATCACATAGAATTTACAGGATGGCCAGGGTATCAGACCCAGTCAGCATGGGTTTAGGAGGGGTAGGTCATGTTTGACCAACCTGGTCACCTTTTATGACCAGGTAACCCGCCTAGGGGATGCAGGGAAGGCTGTAGATGTTGTTTATTTGGATTTCAGCAAGGCCTTTGACACTGTCTCCCACAGCATACTCCTAGACAAGCTGGCAGCCTGTGGCTTGGACAGGAGCACTCTTTGCTGGGTTAGGAACTGGCTGGATGGCCAGGCCCAGAGAGTGGTGGTGAATGGTGCTGCATCCAGCTGGGGGTCAGTCACCAGTGGTGTCCCTCAGGGGTCTGTGCTAGGGCCAGCTCTGTTTAATATTTTTAATGATGACATGGATGAGGGAGTCATCATTTAGAGTCTTTCATTAGCAAATTTGAAGATGACACTAAGCGTGTGTTGATCTGTTAGAGGGACGGAGGGCTTTGCAGAGGGACTTGGAATGGTTGGATGGATGGGCAGAATCTAATGGGATGAAGTTCAATAAGTCCAAGTGCCGAGTCCTGCACTTTGGCCACAATAACCCCCTGCAGCGTTATAGGCTGAGGATGGTGTGGCTGGACAGTGCTCAGGCAGAAAGGGACCTGGGGGTGCTGGTTGACAACCGGCTGAACATGAGCCAGCAGTGTGCCCAGGTGGCCAAGAAGGCCAATGGCATCCTGGCCTGTGTCAGGAATAGTGTGGCCAGCAGGAGCAGGGAGGTCATTCTTCCCCTGTACTCGGCTCTGCTGAGGCCACACCTTGAGTGCTGTGTCCAGTTCTGGGCCCCTCAGTTTAGGAGGGACGTTGAGACGCTTGAGCGTGTCCAAAGGAGAGCAACGAGGCTGGTGAGGGGCTTGGAACACAAGCCGTATGAAGAACGACTGAGGGAGCTGGGGTTGTTCAGCCTGGAGAAAAGGAGACTCAGAGGTGACCTTATCACTCTCTACAACTTCCTGAAGGGTGACTGTGGTGAGCTGAGGGTCGGTCTCTTTCTCCGGGCAACAACAGACAGAACAAGAGGACACAGTCTCAAGCTGCGCCAAAGGAGATACAGGCTAGAATTAAGGAGGAAGTTTTTCACAGAAAGAGTGGTCAAATACTGGAATCATCTACCCAGGAAGGTGGTGGAGTCACCATCCCTCGATGTGTTTAAAAAAAGACTGGATGTGGCACTTGGTGCCATGATCTAGTTGAGGTGTTAGAACATGGGTTGGACTCGATGATCTTAAAGGTCTCTTCCAACCTAGAAATTCTGTGATTCTGTCATTCTGTGATTATTTTTTTTTTGTTTTTAAATAGGTAGAAGAGATAATGTTATTATCCACCAGAATAATGTTAGGATTCTACTTCAGGAATGATGGTAAGGGTCAATTATTAAAAGATGCCTCTGCCTGAGCTAAAGTGCAAATAAGACCATATGCCAGAGTCAATAGTACAGATTTTATTCAACAGTAATGTCCTCACATAGAGGGGAGCTATAGAGGGTGGAGGGGGGTGGGGGAGAAGAGAGAAAGAAGAAAGAAAGAGACAGAGATTAAATAAGAAGATAGTCATCACCACATGGGTTCCTGTGGCTTCCCACTGGCCCTTCTTCTTCTGGTCTTCTCTGTATTGGTAGTCCTCAAGTGTTCTTCTTAAGGTACCCCTTTTGTAATAAGTCCTTGGTATTCAGCAGTGTATTGGAATGTGCCATTCCAACAACTTGAGATGGCATGTGTCTATGCAGCTGCTTCCTTCCCAGCAGCTTGCCATGGAGAGAATTGTTGGTGTCTGAATAGGTTATCCAGATGTGCCTTGCCCAGCCTGGCATTTTCCTGTAGTTGCATCTGCGCTTTCCCACAGTCTGCACAGTGAAATCTTGTCTGGTCTGCTAACTCCACACCTTTCACCTCCTGCAGGACAGAAATTAACATCTTCCTGTTATTCATCTGTGCTTGTTGTGGTATCTCATCTTATGGGGAGAGTGTTTTGAACCATTTTTACTGCATTCTTTAATTTCTGACACATAAAAACAAGGAAGTGCTTCTTTAAGAAGAGAAGAATATGGCTTTTTGGTAGCAGTAATCAGCTGGTCTACCTTTTTTCAGAGTGACTCAGTTTTGGGTGTATTTGCTCATTATTTTTTCTCATTAATTTCTAAGGTAATCAAGAATGAAGAGCAGCTGCCTTTATACTGCTAAATAGAAGAAAACAGAGAGAAATCTCTATTTATTTTAACTGTCTCCAGAATATGTTAAAAAATATTGTATTTTCTTTGGAACTGTTCTTACCCAGTTTCACTAACATTACCCTTTTGAATTTAATTGTTAGTTAGAAATGATTGATGATAGTGAGAATATTTTAACATTACTGGACATTTAAGATTTTCAGTATAAAATTCCACTCCACCTAATTGGAATGCCCTTCATTAGGATTAATTAGTTATGATTTCTTCCTGCAAATCTATTGAAGCTTAACCAGACTTAAAGAGTAACTGACATTTTAAAGTAGCTATAATTTGATTTATTTCAGTTTTAATAGACAATTTAAGTGTACTTATGTTCCTTTGGTGTGCATCAGTATCAGAAAGCTCAATTATTTCTTAGCTCTGATGAATGCAGAGTTCTTATTTATTGCTTCAGGGCCATTCCTTTCTAAACCCTCTTTCTGTGCTCTAAAGGTCTAAGTTCAAGACGTAACTGAAAACAGTATGGATTTCTTTGTGTGTTCATATTGATCATCAACATTTTCTTAACTTTCCTATTTGAGATATATCTTTTTTGCATTTTAATTTAAACTTTTATCCTAATGAGACATCTGATTTAATTGAAATAGGGACATTACTTTTAAGATCTAAGTATTGTTCACCTCATAATTAATTCCAGCAGATCTTTGTGCTGTGAACTATAGTGAAAGTCCTAAGGGTGTACTGAGATGTGTCTCCCAAGGGTAAGAAGGCAGGATTATCATATGAAAAGTAAAGGTTAGATGAATAAGATAAATCCTCAAACAAAATTTTGGTGAAAAGGGGAAATCCCCACCAAAATTGCCTTTTGTGAATATGGTTAAAGTGGAGAAACTTGGAACTCATTGTGACCATGTCCTGATTGAGTGTTGGGATGTGATCTGCATCCAGGCCATTGTATCCTGTTGTCCTTCCTGCTTGGCTGCATGAGTGGAAAGGACTGGGATAGTAGTGTGCTTCAGTAAGTTCCTGAATCTAGTTTAATGGGAATAAGAAATGAAGGCTGCACATTTCTCTTGGTTTAGATGCAATTAAGGTGATTATCTTAGCAATAAAAAATTATAATTTCAAAAGGATGTGATGTCTTGAACAGTAATTTATCTTTTCCATGGACCCCCAAAGCAATCTAAATGCATTCATATGTTTAAGTGGGAGCATATAATGGTGTAACACATACCTTGGAGTAGCAGTGAATGAGAATAGATGGCTTAATGATA